>NC_134489.1:79828658-79991662 GCF_040206685.1 Ascaphus truei
CTCTGTGACCCATCGGCATCCGCTGTGTGTACCATCTACAGTGACTGCAAGTAAAGCCCCTTGATTTTATATACCTCTGCCTGAGTCTACAGTTTATTGGGCATGGGTGTGAAAGAAGTCTGCTTTGGTGGTTGTCTCTGGGAATCCTGGAGCCCACTGAAGCTGGAGGTGCTGACACCATGAGCAAAGTCTGAATTCACCCAAAGCCTGTCCTGTTCTCCACACCATCGCGGACCACTCAGCTCTCCTGGACCCTCACAGATATTACCGCACCACAGCAGCAGTAAACAGTAGCACCATCTCTGTGGGGGGGGGGAGGGGAATGTGTTACACTTACATATGCCATGTTCAGTCCTATTTACCAACTATGTCAAGACTTCCACATTTTATATGTCACATATTTTGATCGCCTCAGTCTCATGCGTTCAATTAAAGGAGCAATCCATGCAATTTTTATTGTTTTTTCTTTTCACATTTTGTTTAATACAGAATTGAAGCAAGGGGTCTCCGGAGCTGAACTTCAGTTTATTTCCGCTCCGGAGACCCCCTGCTTCCAGAGATACCTCCGAAGGGGGTGCTGGTATCTCCTGCAGTTGAAAGCTCCCGCATTACATGGGCCAATGGGAAGCCGCACCAGGTGACGTCACGGCTTCCTATTGGCCCACAGACTGCAGGAGCTTTGAAAAGCAGCCATAAACTGAGCCATAGAGCAGCTACCGGCACCTACTATGGAGGTCTGTACCTCTGGAAGAAGGAGTTCCCCGGAGCTGAAATTAATGGGGATCTGCTCAAGAGACCCCGTGCTTAAATCCTGTCTTAAAAATGTTTTTGAATTAAAAATATAAAACGCATTGATTGTCGCTTTAAAGCAACAACTTTTATTAAAACCCTATAAGAATGAAAGGTGGTCCAGTTGAATAGTGCCGGTATCCCTCTGCTTTGTTTAAATCTCTTGATCACGTGGGCCGTGACGCGGGAGAATTTAAATATGGCCGCTGGGATACCGGCACCCCATAACAGGGCCTGTAACTTGGGAAGCAGGGTGTCCCCGGATCTGAAATCAATGTGATTCTGCCCCGAAAACTTCCAGCTACAACAATATGTTATTAAAATAAAATAAAAGCCCAGCGATCGCCTGTTAGATGTGCGCAGGTAGAGTGACTGATTTAGTCTATCTCTTACTGTGTGTCTCTTACAGACAGGTGAAGCCCGGTAGGATTCACACCACGCAAGTCCCATTAAAACAGAGGGACCCCGCTGTGTTAATCCGATAGGCCATTAATCTGGCCACTGGAATCTCGCGGCTACGGATAGGATGCCGTGCAGGACCCGCAAGGCAAGTGGCTCAGAACCGGCAGTCTCATCTGTAAACTTGCTCTATTTCCACATGTAGATTTTAATCTGCATTGGGGCGGGATTTTGACACTTTCATTGAGTGCTGATGAAAGACATAGATTAGGAAAGGTATAATAGATGATTACAGGTGTAATGTAAGCAGCTGAAAGAGATAGGGTTGTGTGTAGCTCTATGTTTGCCCATGTTATAAAATGCCTCAACTTCTCACATGATTCGTATGATGTTCTCAGGAGGCCTCCCTGTGATACTTAGAATAATGCAAGGCTGAAGATAGCCAATCTGTGTTCCTATGCACTGTGTGCTCTGTTTTACTGATATTTGTAGGTGCCAGGCCTCAGTAAATACATACCAAATCAATACTTCTAATATAGCCATGTACAGTTTCCGCTCAAATCATTTTTCACATGAAATTTTACTGAGCTGAATAATATTCTACAACCATGAGTAAATATTGAGGCCTAATATTTGTCTCGGTCAGAAATCAAGGACGTGTATGAAAATAATATTTAACACGTCGCTGCCATTCAATACACTTTTTTGTCTAATGTTTCCTAGTTTTGGTTGAACTTTCAAATGAAGCTATTTCAGAACAAATAATAATAAACATGCCAGATGCATAACTTTGTAACCAACTGTCTCAGAAAAAAAGATTCCCCTTGGCTTTCAGTTCTGTTTGAGTGTAATTTAGACATTGTCAATGATTTAATCTGTAGGAGTGCCATTTGCAGAAAGAGCATCATTCATAGGAAAAGGCAGGCTGATCTGATAAGAGGAGTACCTTGTAAATGTGGATTAAGTGAAAGAACTACAAGGCATTTTAAGTATCTCAGGCATGCCGAGCATTTACAAAAACTATCAGATAGGAGGGAACCATCTGTAGTCTATGACTTATTATAAATCTACTAGCTGAGAGACCCGGCGTTGCCCGGGATGTTTTAGTTTGCCTACGTGTAAGATACACATTTAGATGTACACAGCGCACTACACATGCACTATACACAGCGCTCTGCACATGCACTATACACAGCGCTCTGCACATGCACTATACACAGCGCTCTGCACATGCACTATACACAGCGCTCTGCACATGCACTATACACAGCGCTCTGCACATGCACTATACACAGAGCTCTGCACTATAAAAAGTCCTGTATATAACACATAAAATATGCTACTTTGTATACAGGCACATCATACTGTATACACAGAGGCATACTCTATATACAGATCTATTTCTCTGCATACAGATGCAATTTGCTGTGTATATATAGAATGTGTCCTGCCGATGTATATAGATCGCACTGCGGAGCTCCCCGGCAGTGGAAGGGTTACAGGGCCCTGGTGTGAGCAGGGAGAGGGGTTAAGGGGGTGCACATGTGTAAACTCACTGAGGGGAAGTGAGTGAGGGGAGGTGAAGGGGGGTGAGGGGAGGTGAAGGCCGCTCACTCACCCGTCCGGCAGCTCCCTCACCCGTCCGGCAGCTCCCTCACCCGTCTGGCAGCTCCCTCACCCGTCCGGCAGCTCGCACGTGGATGGGGGGGGGTGAATGCTCGGGAAACAGGGAGAGGCGGAGCCTCCGGGACCGGTGGGGAAGAGAGCGGGAGATGACATCTTGGGACAGGGGGGAGCCGGGACCGGAGGGGCATCCCCCCTCCCATCTCCTGTCGCGCGGCCTGTCACGCGGTGACACGGGGGAGCCGGGACCGGAGTGGCATCCGACCTCCCATCTCGCGCGGCCTGTCACGCGCGGCGCCGGGGTGTGAGCTTGGGGGGGGGGGTGTGAGCTTGGGGGGGGGGGGTGAGCTTGGGGGAGGGGATGAGCTTGGGGGGGGTGAGGTGTGTGTGTGTGTGTGTGTGTGTGTGTGTGTGTGTGTGTGTGTGTGTGTGTGTGTGTGTGTGTGTGTGTGAGAGAGACACTGTGTGTCCTTTGGGCCATCACTCCGCCTCAGGCCAATGAGAGGTTTGTGGGGGCGGCCCAAGGGACCAATGAGATTTCCCCTAGGGACACCGAACATCCAGGCAACAGCCAGCCAGCATGCATGCAGGCAGGCAGGCATACAGTGCTTTCAATTATATAGTATAAGATTGAAGATGTGTAGAGTGGTAAGGTAGAAGGAGAAAAAGGAAAGCACTGTTTTTGCAAAATAAGAAGGCAACTGTTTTAACATTGTATTTGGTGGATGTGAAACGGACCATTCATCTCATGAAATTCATTTTTTATCAAGTGACAGTAATATAATAAGTAACACTCAGACAAACCGTAATAGTGAATATTCTAGATATTTTTTTATTTTCATTTTGTCAGTTTCCAACCTGCCATGGCTTTGGTTTTCGCTACAAGACCCTAAATTAGTGATAATGAGAAGTATCTGCTGCCTATCTATTGCAGTGTTTTTCAACCAGTGCAACCCTCTCCTCTGCCAAGGCTGAGGTGGCCCCGAGGGAAACACTCAGCTGGCTGCTCAGTCTGGAGACAGAGGCTGTGATCTGCCTCTACTCGCTCTCCTCTCTCAGCCTGGCAGAGAAGACCGAGGAAAGGGGAATTACAGCCTCCCCGCCATGAATGTGGACTGTGTGATAGAGTAGGGTGATGAGTGGGGCATGTGTGACGGGGGACGGTTTGAGAAAAACGTAGAGTGCTTTGAGAATAATGGTGAGTATAAAGTGTGGCGTGAGGGGGATGGACATGGAGTGGGTTGAGAATAAGAGTGAGTTTGAAGTGCGAATGTGTTGGGTATGTGTGTGTGAGGAGGGCGAGTTTGGGCTATCTGAGCAAGGAAAGGTTCCGTGTGGTCTGAGGAGCAGGGGTGCCCCAAGATTTTCAAAACCCTCCTGGGGTGCCATTGCTCAAGAAAGGTTGGGAATTACTGACCTATTGATTTATCGCTGTTATCATTCTTGTATGCAAACATTTTCCATACGGTCATTATTTATTCTCTTTCACTTTTTAAAGATACCATAACATGCTTACACTGTGCTAAAAAGACGGCTCTTTATATTTCATTTGTTTTAGTCCAAGTATAATCCTTTACAATGGGTACAACCAATGACTTTTTATGATGCTAATAGCCACGTTAGCAAATTATTTCCAAAGAGTGTGTGTGAAATGAGTACTTTATTGTGACCAATCTGCGTAGCTAAGATAAATGAAGCTTACACACATAGGGTACTAAAATCATATCATTTTTGTTTGTGTCAAAATGTTAGTTCTAAAAAGTAGTATAAGAGTTCATAAAATGTGTGTCATATGTATGATGTCTTCATATAAAGCAGGGGTGAGGAACCTTTTTTCTGCCCAGGGCCATTTTGATATTTATAAAATCATTCGAGGGCCATACAAAACTATCATCTTAAAAATTAGCCTGCTATATTTGGTCAAACATTTCATTAACTCACCACTAATGTGATGGCTGGAACTGCTTCTCTTTGGGTGACTGACTGACTCTTGGGTGGTGGGTGACTATGACTGACTGTGGGTTGGTGTCTGTAAACACAAACACACACACACAGAGAAAATCGGGCAGGGGGAGGGAAATCAGACTCAGACTCTCAGACCCACTCTCAGACTCTCAGACCCACTCTCAGATCCACTCTCAGATCCACTCTCAGACCCACTCTTAGACACACTCTCAGACACACTCTCTTTCTCAGACACACTCGCTCTCTCTCTCAGACACACACGCTCTCTCTCAGACACACACGCTCTCTCTCAGACACACACTCTCAGACACACGCTCTCTCTCTCAGATCGGAGAAGGGGGGATCGGAGCAGGTGCCCTCCTCACCAACTGCTGCTCGGTGTGGGGAGGGGGGGAATCTGAGCAGCGGGGAATCTGATCGGGGGGGGGGGGGAAATCGGAGCTGGTACCCTCCACAACTGCTGCCCGGTATGGGGAGGAGGTCGGTATTGAGGTGTCTCTCCCTCCGCAGACTTGCTCTTCTGTGGACGTGCGCGGAGGAGGGGGGGGAGTCGTGAGAGGAAAAAAATAAAAAATCTTGCATGCCAACACGCGGCAGCCAATCAGGAAAGGGGGAGGTTTTTTCCCCCCGCTCTTTTCTTGCAGGCGCAGCGCGAGCGCGCGAAATCCTGTCACCCAGTGGTAACCAGGTGACTGGATTTATCGAGGGATACGGCCGGGCCCCCTGACTCACGGGGGCCGGACCAAATGATTTTGTGGGCCTTATACGGCACGCGGTCCGGACGTTCTCCACCCCTGATATAAAGTATGACACATAATTCATTGTTTGTAATTCATTTTGAAGCTTTGCGTTATGTTAAATATCTGATTGATGCAATTTAAGCGAAAAACAGAATTGTGTGTATTTTTTGTCATTTATAACTAGGGTTAGCAAATATAAATTATTAGTGTAATATTATTTCTAATAGCCATACCGTGAAAATACATTTTCTTAACCAATGTATTTATACATTCGTTCTGCGTCAAATACATTTCAGTTGATACTTACTGTACTGTAGCAGTATAATTTTGTGCTAACAATATGAACAGACTTTTTAGGGTTTACGGCAAGTTCAATTGTTAGATGATTTTAATGCACTTTTTCCTATTTTGGTGCGTGCAAAAACATTCTTTTTTAGTACATACATTATTAGATATGTAAGCCCAGCACACGGTTGATTTCTCTGTGCCCCAAAAATGAAAACAAATCATTTTTGCTGCTGATTGCACAGATTGAGAAATGTCACGTTAGTAAATAGGCGCACAGAAGAGCAATATAAAACAAGATTTCTGTGCACCAATCGTTGGCCACAAAAGCGGGTTGGCGATGTGTAAGGCTGCGCCTACACTCACACAGACGGAGCGGAACGGAGGGGACGCGCACCCACGCTGCAATACACTTGCTAAAGCCTGAACTTTTTCATGGCTTTGCAGGGTATGCAGCGGGCGCGATTTGGGGGCGTGGCAATAAAAATTTGGAGCCGTGGCAATGACGTTCCGGCGCGGACGTCACTTCCCTACCTTACATCCCGATCCACGGGCATTTTTTCAGATTCAGCCTCTGAAGCACTGTGCAGACAAGTTCACTTTCCCCCGGTATGGAAATTAACTTCAATTTTGTGTGTGTTGTGTATGTTGTTTGTGTTGTGTGTGTTTACCACCGGCATACAAAAAAAAAATGGCGTCACTTTGAAAATGTAATTTCACTTTGATTGGAGGAGACAGGTCACGTGATCATGCCATCGCGCAAAAAATCACTTGGCTCTGTCTCCATCAATTTTGCGTCTTTGCCAGCTGTGTCTGACGTGCGCGCTGGCTCCATCTATAGGCATCGTCAAAGAGGACCACAGATGTGAACGCGCAGCGTGCGCGTGCCTCCGAAACGTCTGCTATAGTATAGACGCAGCTTAATGCTGCGGCCACGCTGGCGCTGATCGCGTTCATGCTTGAGAGCGGTGACGTCACCAGATCTTCAAGCATGAGCGCCGGGTGACCTGTCTATTTTGCAAGTGCGTGTGTGGGGGTGTTGGGGGCTTGTTGAGCGCACTTCTAACTCTCTTTTTTTTGTCTCCTCAAGTGCCAAGCTTGGGAGAGTGTGCGTGCGGAGACGGGACAATTTAAATTGCAGAAACTAAACTCGGCAAGCGCTGTGCGCTCAGCGCTAGCGTGGCCGCAGCCTAATACATGTACAGAGGGCCCAGATTGTTGGGTTACATTGTTGCGCTTTGACCCTGTGTTTTTAAATGACTAAGAAAATCATTATTCCAAGTTAATCAGATCATCATTATCCTTGTCATGGAAAGTTTCCAAACACCAGGCTATCAGATTATCTTGCTAAGTACTCTTGCTGATCTAAAAGTTTAGGTACACATTATCATAATTGTAGCAGGAAGCTTAGCCATCAAAAATACCTGTTTTTCTAGTCTTATGAAGACGCATTTATTGAAAGATTATATAATTAAACCTGTTTTTTGCTATAGGTAAGTATACACTGGAATGCCCTTCCCCTCAATGCCCGACTAGCACCCTCTCTATCCACTTTTGAGACCCACCTTAAGACACACTTGCTTAAAGAATCATATGAATAGCACTGTGGCTAATACTATACACATGATACATAAAGCTTGGTCCCTTGCAGACACACTTACCAGAATGCCTTCCCACTGTCTCTGTATGTTCTCCCTACCAATTAGATTGTAAGATCTTCCGCGCAGGGACTCCTCTTCCACAATGTTACTTTTATGTCTGATGCACTTATTCCCATGATGTGTTATTTGTAGTTATTTATTATTTATTTGATTGTCAAGTGTATTACTACTGTGAAGCGCTATGTACATTAATGGTGCTATATAAATAAAGACATACTGTACATACATACATACACGAACCATGTTGCCTGTGTCAGTGTTTTGATATTGTTTCCATACCTACAGTATGCACAGACCATATGCATGTTCCTGTATTTATTGTTATTGTTAGAGATTGCATTTTTAAGTGATAACCATGAGTACAAGTTCATTTTGATTTAACGCATTATCTTGTCGTCTACCTGTATGTGACCATCACCACACAACTGTGACTGATAGAGATATAGGTCAAGGAGATTTGGATGTGGCAATTTCGCCGTGACCAAATGACTGCCAGTGTTTAGGCGCAACTCACCTCGCTGCGGGACACTCGGCCACAGGCTGCTTTTGCCGCCAAGATAAGCCCCTTACCTTAACCCTAAAACTCCCTAATGTTAACCCCTTTTACTAACACTACCCCTACCCTTAAAACATTAACCACTTACCCCCTTAAGTTAACCCTTACTCTAAGCACTAAAACTTACCTTATATTAGAAGCGGGAGGCGGCTCAGTGTCCAGCAGTCAACCGACTGCCACCAAATTATATATATGTCCAGCTATCTCTCTACCTTCCCCTGTCATGTAAGTTCTAATAGGATGTAGACAGTGACAGGCTATAGTATGGGGTTTCCCCCCTCCTCATGCTGAATTCCTGAGTGACGGGAGTGGAGTTGACACAGGGATCTGTGATAGCCAATGGTGGTACAGATACTGGGCCGTCCCTCTTTGAGCTGCAGGAAGAAAGTGTCTAAATTAGAGATTGAAGTTCAGCCCTTAGGGTGAGACCTTCAGGTTGGTTCCAGCCTGACCCTGCATGAGGTAGGATGTGTTGGAAATGTCTCCTCCCGGCCGGGGGTGAGACATGTGCTCAGCCCCTCATGGGCTGAACACATAACCTAATCCAGCTAGGCCTCATCATTACCCGTAGGCCAGTACCATTCAGAAGCCATGGATCTACCCTATCAATTTGAGCATATGCTGAAACAACACCAGCAGTGGCTGGTGTTGTAATAAAGGACATTCTCATTTGTACTTCTGGCTCCGCTGCTGTCTGTGTGGAGAGAGGTAGTGATATTAAGGACTGTCATAGCGGGGACCGCCTTCAGCCTTGCTGAACCCCCTATGTCTGGAGGCTATATATACACATACAGTACGCATACACACCGGGCACGACAAATTATGCAAAACGCTACTCGCCAGACAAGAAAGGGACTCGCTCCCTAAACAAAAGTGTTTTTTTTTTTTTTAATATGAGCTGTGGTAGAATCCACTAGAGTTGGTAGCTATACTGGTGCTCAGCACACTCTCACAAGTCACAGAAACAATCCTGAATCTAGCTGACAAAACTACAGACAAAGAACGCTGTGACGTTCGAAATGCGTTGGATGGGTCTTTTGTCACATTAAAGTGCCCTTTTAATTCATTTTTGATTCTGGGTCCTTCCTGCTCCGTTTTTGCTAGTGCGCTTTTGTCCTCCATTCACTCCTGTAAAACTACAGACAAGAAAGCAGCTCTCCCCTCCCCCTCCGCCTTCTCACTGTGGCCAGGAGTCCGTTCCTGTGTGGGTTGGTGGGCAGCAGGTTCATGTTTGTCACCACATCCCTCGGTTCCAGGCCTGGAAGTTCTAATTTTTGTTTCTATGTAACCATGTGTGTGGTTGTGTGTTCTTATTTGTCGAGTCTTGTAATATAAATAAATATATATATAATTTGGTACATCAGTCACAGTGGTGTGGGCATCAACACATAGTGGACATTGGGATGATGAGTTAGTTAGATTGCACACAACTGACCTTGTTTCTTTTTCAATCACAATTGCATCAAAGGCTTCACAACCCTACAACATCACAGGAGGTCCATCTCTGCTAACTACATTTCACATTTTTTTTTAAAGATTGGAACTAGGGGTCCCAGAGATACTTTACGAGTAAAGTTACTGTTATTCTTGGTTTTTAAAGGGGATGCAAATGGCTGTTCAATAAGAAAGTATATGAGTATATGAGAATAAAACCCGGCGCTACTAACTAATCCTACAAATAGATATATGCAGCTCTAACCCTAAGAAAACCATCAACCTCTAGGTTCTGATACAGTACTGTGAGAAATAAGGGGAGCGCTAGCTGGTAATAATTAAAAAAAAGTGCTATTCTAAATAAACAGGTGTCCTTATATAATTATCTTCCCCAATCCCTTGCTGTGTAGTTAAAGTGCTACATTGAAATATTCAAAGTGCAGTGCATAAATATACATATAAAGGTGTACAGAATAATATTTTTTATTTTTAATCTGTACACCTTTATATGTATATGTATGCACTGCACTTTGAATATTTCAATTTAGCACTTTAACTACACAGCAAGGGATTGGTGAAGATATTTATGTAAGGACACTTGTTTATTTAGAATTGCACTTTTTTAATTATTATTACTAGTTAGCACTCCCCTTATTTCTCACAGTACTCTTCAATAGCCATTTTGTTTCTCCAAGGGAGAGATTTAAAATGTGTAACTTTAATTTCAAAAATGTTACCCAGGTTTGAAGCAGGGAGGGGGTCTGCGGAGCTGAACTTTATTAATTTCAGCTCTGGGGACCCCCTGCTACCAGAGATACTTACTTCCATAGTTGGTGCCTGTAGCCACTCTTCTTGGTTATAAGGGTTCACTTTATGGCGGAGTTTCAATGCTCCAGCGCCTTTGGGCCATAGTAAGCCGTGACATCATCAGGTTCATCTTCCTACTGGCCAGCGTGACGCGGGTGCTTAAAACTTTAAACCCCAGCCGGAGCGGTTACCGGCACCTACTATGGAGGTAAGTATCTCTGGAAGCAGAGAACCTCCAGAGCTGAAATTAATGGGGTACAGCTATGGAGAACCCCTGCTTCAATCCCGGATTAAAAAAAAAAAAAAAAAAAAAAAAGAAGGTGCTTGGATTGTCGATTCACTGCTGGATGAACGCTTCCACAATGTTCTTCCAGATACTCATAATACAGTATGCTGTGAAATAAAACATTTGAGAAAAGACCATTACCGTAGAGAATACACTGCTTTTTTTTTTTTTTAAACAAAAAGATTTGTTTTGTAAAGTGTAAGTGACGTGTGTTTAGAAAACATAGCGCTATATCTGGTATTAAAATATAATGTATTGGTTCAATTCTTATCTGAGGGCTACAAGCAAAGGGTTGTAGTTCCGTGCCTTGAATTTTAGTTGTGATATTAAATATCCAAAAGTACTGAAACAGCAATAACATCTACCCAGCCCCTTTAAGTT
This sequence comes from Ascaphus truei, assembly GCF_040206685.1. NCBI lineage: Eukaryota > Metazoa > Chordata > Amphibia > Anura > Ascaphidae > Ascaphus > Ascaphus truei. The sequence goes on from NC_134489.1 coordinate 79,839,585, forward strand.
ATGGAGTGTTATACATGGCCCTATACATTTTGGTAGCCTAATGCTTGGCATTGAAATGGGTCTGACTACAACAAGAACACTCATTCAACCTTTATTTAATATCCTGGACAACCAAGCACACGTTGTCTCCTGTCTCCCCCTCCCCCCACCTATTCCATGACTTTATGTCTGGCTCTAATAAATAGTGGCAAACAAAGATCTTAAGCTTGTTAAACTAAAAACAGCACTATTTTATATGCCTAACTTACGTACAAGGACATTGCATTTCTATTACTTCACTTGGTTGACATGAACGCAGCAATCTTCTCCAAATAGATACTGTATGATTTTTTTTATCTTACCTGAACTGGGGGTTGACCCGGAGCTCATCCATGTCCCCGACATCCGGTAACCCCTCGGTTCTCCAAATATTTTTCCTTTTTTTGTGCTGGTTTTGACACCAAACAAACGACAAACATGCCCATGGGGGTCACCAATATAAAGACATGATGTCATTTTTTCATGATCTGGCTTTTCTATTGGCCGCTGGGCTGAGACTTAACTCTGCTACCATATTTGTGCACATATTCTGTCCAGTGCCACAGCGCAGGAATCAAGGGACCATGGAGAAGCTCCGGGGACCCCTCGATTTAGGTAAGATAATAAACAAGCCGCAATGCTTCTGGAAGTTAAAGCAGGGCAGCATATTTGCTTCATACAAAAAAAAAAAGTTAGATTCCTGATTATGTGATGCAAAACATTCCTTTCGTGCACACGTACACATTGTGCTTGGCACTTTACACTGCATACACAAGTGTCTCTTAGGCCGAGTCCATAGACGGACAGGCCGCGCTGAGCCACTGCATCCTCAATGAGGATGCCTTGAGAGGGGGCTCACGTGAGCGTCCGCAGGCGTGCGGAGGCTTTGGAGTTTTCAGCCGAGCGCCAAGCTGTTTTTCAGCGCGCTGTCGGCTGAAAACATCCAATCAGCCTGAAGCAGCGTCAACGTCACGGCGCCGTGATGTCGGCGCCGTGACGTTGACGTCAGTACTTCGCGGGCGATTGGCCCAGCGACGTCACTGCCCTGCCTCCAACCACCTCCCCCCGGCTCCCTTCGCGCACTGCAAGTCCGTGGAATCGCGCTGACTAATGCAGGCGAGCATCAGCGTTAGCGCGCCTCCGCTCTCCTCACCCTTCTATGGCCCGGGCCTTACATTTGATTATATTGTGAAACTATGTCATGCTATGTTACAGAATACATTGGCAGATGGCAGATGCAACAGATATCTTAAAAAAAATTAAAAAAAGTGGACTTTTTTTAGAAAGGAAAGGTATGCAGGGATATACCAAATACTGTAAGAAAACATGGAAAGGGTGTTGACACAGGGAGTAATGCGATTGCCATTATTGGAGTCAGGAAGGAATTTATTTTTCCCCTTATGAGATATCATTGGATAATGCTTCAATGGAGTTTTTTTTTTTGCCTTCCTCTGGATCAAAATACTGATAATACAAATATAGGTCAGGGGTGGGCCAAAAATACAAAACATTTTAGGAGCCAGCCACCTTTTCTAGGAGCCAGCATTATGTTAAGCGCGCCCTCTCCACCTGTCGGTGGCTCTGTGTGTATCTGTGACACACTGACACACATACTGTACACACGCCTGCCCCTCCCACATTGAGAGCAGATGGTGGGCAGAGTACAGGAGAACTTCTACTCGCTCCGTCCTGACCCCTCACAAGCCTCTACCTCCTCCTCTCCGACACCCCTGCTCCCTTCACCGAGCGGTGCAGCAGTGACATGACCTGTCAATCCCAGCCGCAGCTAGTCCCAGCGCGTCAGGTCCAGCTTTGATGTCGCTGGGGAGTGCCGTTGAGATTAACAGGTCAGTAATCACAGCGCAGAGCAGAAGTGCCAGGGGGGACATTATAGGATAAATATCTGTCGTCTAAATTTAACATAGGTGGAACTGGATGGACATATGTTTATTTTGAAACCTTGTCTACTACAGTATGTAACATTTGCTGACATACTGTATGGTATTCTTTCCTACAGGTTGGTTGCATATTTAGTTTCTGGTTTTTCTAATGTCCTTAAAGCAACAATATTATATACGCCCCTCCCTTTTTTTTCTTCCTTTTTATATGTAAAGCATGTGACAATGTACAATTCTACATTTTTACCTAAATTGACAATCGTTTGGCACTCCTGTTATGAATCTGTAAAAATCCTGATTGTGTGACTAACCAAATGGCTACCTTACTTTCATAGTCATAGGCAGTGTTGCTTTGGAAACTGCAACAGTTCTGTTTGTGATACTTTGTTGCCAAAAGGCAAACCTCAAAAAGGCGTGTGTGAGAACCTTTTTCAAAAGAGGAAGTGGATGTTACTTTCTAAATGGTTGCTGTAGCAACCAAAGGATGATCAGTACATTCAAATCATTACAAATTGCATTAGAAGTTTAAAAAAAGGGAGACTGTATTATCTAATACTACATAACTGATTAATATATATATATATATATATATATTGACAAACGGCTTACTCCGGGACTCCACTGTCTGTCCAGGACTGTTAGAACACGGTCTTTTAGGGTAGGTTAAATGACGAGGCGTAACGTGCTGTTCCTTTAAGCAGGCTACTGCCTGGTTTATTCAGTCCCAGGCACTGAGATTGCCACACTGCATACACAAGAAACACAAGCAAAACAAAAGCCTGCTCACCTGAGCAATAACTTAACTGAGGTTTTACCCTGACTAGGATTGGGGCGGCTTGTCCGCTTCCAATAAACAAAAATAAGGAACTTTGCAATTTGATAAAGGTACAAAATGATTTAACCTGTTTGGGGAGAGGCTTTTCCCCTCTCTGCTTCCAGCAGCCTTCCTGCCTCCAGTCTCTTGGGGAGAGGGAAGAGGAACCAGGAAATCAGTCTTAAATACCTGATTTCTAACTAGCAGGACAGGTGACAGAAATCAGGCAGCAGACAAACTCTGGTCTGGATCCCTCATCCCTCAGTTCCAGCACTTGCCAAACTGTGGGATGGAGTGCATGCATTCTGAGGCGGCACTTTTCAGCCTAAATAGGATAGAAACTGTTCAGTATCCTGGGAGACCTATATATGGAATTTATTACCATACCCTGTTTCTGTCACAATATATATATATATATATATATATACAGTGGTTGACAAATCACCAAAAAATCTACTCGCCACACAAAAAAATCTACTCGCCACCTAGTACCAAACGTGTGCTGCTTGGGCCAATATTTACTCGCCCGGGGGTTAAATCCACTCGCCCGGGGCGAGCAAATGTATAGGTTTGTCGAACACTGTATATATATATATATATATATATATTTTTTTTTTTCATGTTTTGCTGCCTTCATATTTACTATGAACACTAGCTACTTGTCTTACAAATGCAGACTTTTATTTTTTTACTATCCTTATGATTAGAAAAATGTATGAAAATTACCCTACAGTAAGTCACCTGTGCGCAAACTGGGGGGTAGGAGAATTTCTAGGGGGGGCGCGGGCAGTTACAGAGCCCCCGCTCTCTTCCCCATGGCATTTAAATGAAATGCCGGGGGAGGCGTGAGGCCTCTGTAACTCACTTACCTGCTGCCAGCCGGGTCTTCGGCGATGCGGCGCCATTGCAACGCAGCGTCAAATGATGCGGTGGGGGTCATGTGACATCATATGACCCGCGACGTCATTTGACGCCATTGGGAGAGGGAGGGCGCAAATGCTGCGGCTCCCAGGAAGGGGGATGCAGCTCAAAAAGTTTGCGCACCGCTGCCCTAAGTTACCATTGGCCTCGACTATGGCCCAATGTATTAAATGGGAAGAGTTGGTAGGTACCTTGGGCCAGTTCAAGTGAAGTGAAAGTGCTGGAAGGTGTCTTAAGGCAGAGCACCACTTAATATAATATGCCCCATTTGTAAATCTTATGTGCCTTTGTGAAATTAAGTTTTACGTTTCCAAAAACAAAATAGCTAGAGACCCAGTTTTATAGCACATTGATTTTACATATATTTCAAAGCCGCAATCCCGCAAGAAATTATTATTTGTTTTTTCATTTACCTGAACCCGAGGGGTTTCTTGCATTTCATCCATGGTCTCCCCACCTCCAGAAACTCCCTTATTGCCTAAATACTTATTTTTTATGGAATTTTTTTTTTAACAGGTTTACCCAGCATTTTATATGAAATCTCAATCCTATTAACAATAATTATATCATGTTATTTCATATTATACAGTACCCACTCCCACCTTATTTTATAACCCTGTCCTTAAAGAGGTACTCCCACTTACCTCACTCACAATGACATTAGTTTAATCAATAAACGAAATAAACTTTTTTTGTTGTTAAAGAGGTCAAAATACAAAACAAGGGTGCTCCGTATAAACATCACAACTGGAATAACAGAAACTTGGATTAAAAAAAAAATAATGAAGTAGTCTTTAATGCAAAAATGTAATTCTTTTGGAAAATTAGCCCCTTTGCTGTGGGAAAGGCCAGAAACCCCTTGTTTTTCCTTTCCAGCTTAGAACCTGAGTAAAGCCTAGGACATAGTAAAATCAGCGCCGCTGAGGCGGGCTGAGCCGCGCTGAACAGATGCACAAAGCCCGTGCATCTGTAATCGACGCGGCTATAGTTTCTCCCTCCGCATGCGTGCTGATGCTGAGAAAATCAGAAGAGACAGGAGAGTTTGAAATGTTGCCGCTTGGGGGAGTGGAGGAGCGGTCACGTGACCACTCCCATCCAATGGGGCTGCAGCCTTTTTTTTTTTCATACTGTGTCGGTGTTCTGAGATAGCAGAGCCACCAGACCAGACAGAGTAGAGGCAGCACAGAGGTGTGTGTGTGTGTGTGTGTGTGTGTGTGTGTGTGTGTGTGTGTGTGTGTGTGTGTGTGTGTGTGTGTGTGTGTGTGTGTGTGTGTGTGTGTGTGTGTGTGTGTGTGTGTGTGTGTGTGTGTGTGTGTGTGTGTGTATATTTATCAAAGTTGCACAATGTTAATAAATAATTTATTCTCACAACATGTCTTTTTTTTTAATTTTTATATATATATATATATATATAATATACACACACAAACATATATACACACACAGGTTCCCCAGTGACACACAGACCACTTCAAAGTGACACACACACACACACTGACAGCTACCAAGTGACACACACACACAGTGATACCCGCCTCCCAAGTGCGCTTGCTGTCTCCTCTGCCAGGACAGCAAAAAGTGTTTACTATGTCCCAGGCCTAACTGATTACTGTACAATTACATCTTAAGTGTTTCTCCCACCAACTTCACCTTACTCAGTTAGGACCATTCAGAAGAGGTGGGACACGATTGAGACAGTGTCACATGGAAATGTGTCACATTGTCACAATTATAGCACACACAAAAGGAGCTACTTTCAGATAATTAAAAATGTGGCTAAGCATCAAATTAAAAAAAAGAGAGGCATCAGTCATCCAGATTTAACCACCTTAACATGTCACTCACTGCATGTGGTTCATTTTGGTCCTGGAAGGAATGACAGTATATAGTTAAATAACTTTAGAAATAAGCTAATTATTAAATATTACATAGAATAAATGTCTTTTCCTCCTAAAGAAAATATTTAGTCAGTAGACATTATTATTGTATGATCATTGTGTTGTGAGAGCAATCCTTTCAGCTGGATTTGGATTTGGATATATATATATATATATATATATATATATATATATATATATATATATATATATATATATATATATATACACACACACTTGATTTTGCTTTCATTATTTATACAATAGTTCCAGATGCAACATTTGACTTGCTACTCTACTAACTGGGACTCAGTCTAATGGACATGTCAGGACTGCATCTGATTAGTTTAGTTTGCATAGTACAGGTTTGTGGAGTGGTTTCCACTTGCAACACTGCCGTTGATCTTAATTTGCCATAGTGGACCTTCAGTTTATGTATACTACTTATTAAGATCATCATGCTGCACAACGGGTGCAAGAAAACAGCACAAGATTTATTAGAACAAAAGTCTTATTGCTTTCAATGTTTGTGTTCAACCAATTTAGCAGCACCGACTTTGATTAGTATCCTGTGCATTAAATCATGCCCCAGTTGTAGAACCTCCCCCCCCCCCCCAAAGAAGGTCAGGTTTTCAGGATATCACTGTTTCACAGAGGTTGCTCAATCAGTCCCTGCTTCAGCACAAGTAGCTCAATCAGAGGCCTCTGATGAAGCCACATGTGCTGAAGCTCGGATATTCTGAAAACCTGACCTGTTGTGGGGCTTGAGGGCTGGAGTTGAGCACCCCTGGTCTAGGTTACAAAACAGAAGCCCAGCCAATGCAAAACCATGTGCACAGGATGTAGCAACATTGAATCCCATAGTTATTAGTTATACATCCGGTGCTGTTTTCCATCTACATTTTGCCCAGTTTTGTATCTGGGACACTAGGAAGTAGGCTGAGTATCTTTGCATGGTTGAATTGCCAAGTTGACAACTGCATAGCAGGCACAATAAAGCTTCTTAAGGATTAGCCTTTGCTAGCAGATCTGTAGCTGTTCGTGAAATAAGACTGCAAGAATATAAATAGTCCAGTTAAGTAATGCTGTTCGCAAAAAGGTGGAGCCATTAAGTAACAAGCAAAAGCAGCATATTTGGTCCTTTAGTTTGCTGGAATGAAGAGAAAAGTGTGGAAACTGTCATGCTGGAGGTAAGATAATAATAATGATGATATTCATAATTTAATCTTCGTTAAACTGTAATTGTGAGTTGCCCTTATAGTGGGAAAGGTTTAAAAAAACAAAAAACTTTATTTGACTTGTAGGAAAGTTCTCCCCGTAAGGAAAGTGATTTTTGTTTTTACACAGTATTTTGTTGCTAAAAATAGATTTCTAAGAGCAAAATTTTGGAGTCGATAGAATCCATTCGAACAGTTTCTAAACATTGCATATCTGGATTCTAATGTTCCCAGCTAAAAATAACATCAGATAATTAAACATTTTCTGAAACACCCATTGGTAATTTCTAAACAAATGCTGTTTCTTAAAATAATCTGGAGGTAGTGCAGAATTAAATGAGCTATATTATTTTTCAGATTGTACAGTATGTCCCTGGTGGACCACCTGTGTCCCAGGGGATAGTGTTCTTTTTTTATGTGCTGCTAAACTGTTTCTTTACCATTTCCCCCTGTTGTTCATTACAATCAATCTGAATAAACACTTTGCTGTTCCTTGCCAATGTTTTTTAATTTCTCATTGTTACTACCCAGCCTCACCCCACGGCTCCATTTTATCTTTATTTAGAAAATCACTTTCAAGACGTCTGGCTTTTTTTTCTCTTTATTTTGTGTTTTTTTTTCTTCTTCCTGGAATCGGACAATGTCTGCTTAACATTTTGTTAACCCACTTGGGTTTTTAGCCGAAAATAGCCCAATCTGCAGCTTTGGCACTTATAGAATGAGCCACTCAGTGCGGGAGGGGTGTCAATTAAAAAGTAATGCAGTTAATGCCCTTTCAGTACTGAATGGGTTATAGAGATCTCAGTAGTATATTCACCATTTTTAATTTTATCATGTGATCGTGTTGAAACTCTGCAAGTAAAAGTCAGGGGATAAGGTGCATGTGATTACTTTTTATTTGTAATGCTGTACTTACCGTGTATGTTCACTGTCTTCAAAAGCACTTCAGATGCATTCACTACTGATAGACACTGAAAAGTATCATACATTATGCAGTATGTGATTCTAATAATTATCGTGGTTCAACTATGCCATAGTAATAATATGGGAGGCACTAGAACACTTGCATCAGGAATTTAAAGACCATTTATTCCAGGAACTGTACTTTATTACTCGCTCTTGCACACACATGACTATATTTGTATGAATTATGAGGCTCTTTTTACTAACAGCCTTTATATGCCCAGTCATAAAGTACATTATAATCAATGATGTAATAGTCTTCTCATACGTGTACGTTTAATGGGTAATCATGCTGGCTTGGTATGGCCATATTAGACTGTGGGGCATGAGTTTTCTTCAATCAGGATGCTTATCGATAATGACACAGTTTAAAATGCTATAATTACTGTGGGGGGATTTGATGTAAAGTTGGTGATTTCACTCCATAGTCGGATGAGCTGTAGATTAGTTGTAGGTTGTGATATATTCTAGGGGACAAATATTAGATGCAGAACTTTTCAAATATATTTCATCTATGAAGGGCTCTAATGTGGGTCCCCTAAAGCAGTGGTGCACAGCACATGGTTGGAAAAAATTGTGGGGGTCGCCAAAACCTGCTTTTGAATGGGACCCCTGCAGTGTTAATCTTCTGACTACAATCTAATATAGAGCAGCCCGTGTATCTCTCCCTCCCTGCTTTCTCCCTCCGGCAGCCTGGATGACAACATAGATGCCCGAATATGGATATGCCCATATTCGGCCATCTAAAAACGTCATCCAGGCTGCCGGAGAGACAGAGCAGGGAGGGAGCGAGAGGCATAGGCTGCTGCTGTAGTGTAAGTTAGTTTCTGTAGTTTTAAGTCAAAAGATTAACGCAGCAGGGACCCCCATAGAGTAAATCCTATAATGTTTTGGAGGTTTGTGTAGTGGACATTTACATTGTAGTGGTTGCGGCTAAATCAAGATTGCGCACCACTGCTCTAAAATGTATAACTTCTACAATGAATCTACTGAACATTTCAGCAACACAAATATAGCGACTAGAATTTGGAATGAATAGAGGAGATTCACCATGGTTCCAGCATTAACTGCCATTTAACTCAATGGCATGTAATCCTGGATTGGGTGTGTTACCCTGCAGCGGACCTTGGTGAATAACCACCATCGTAGGGATGGGAAAAACATATCCATAACTAGCTCAGCCTGTCTAGTTGACCTGATTCTATGTTGTCTTATTTTACTTTCCTATTTTACTTTGGCTGGATGGCCACCTGACCCTGGAAGGCATATTTAAGCAGTTTTATTTTGAAATAGCAATCTCCTGTAACCCTTCTTTCATTTTTTTTTTTTTTGCTCTCCCCCATTTATTTTAATACATGATGCGTACTGGAGCTGAGCCATGCTTTTATTTTTAACTCTAAGGAACCCCCAGTAATTGAGATACTGGTGAAGTTACCTGGTTTAAATCTCTCAGAAACAAATGTCGGACTAGTAGCAAGCTGTAACATCAGGTATGGTTTACTATTGGACGTCCATTTAAACACTCTTTAAAACCTGGAAGTAATATGGGTAACATCACCAGTAAGTATCTCAGGAATCAAGGGTCCTCAGAGATTATATTGCATGGTTACACTCTGGAGGACCCTCCCTCCTGTTTAAATGTGGTGTTGAATAAAGGGGAGGAGTTAGCGGTGTAATCCCCCTCTGGGAGTAATATGTGTATCTAGAGGGTTAAGAGCCCTTAAGGATTAACTGCATGGTTTGTTGCAGCATATCACCCCTCTCCTATTACATAGCTACAGTGTGGCAGTCTCATCACATGGTCAGTCACTGGACAGAAACCTTAGCCAGGTGCACATTCTGGAAGATGTTGATTCTGCCCTCAGGTGTAGGATATCAAGTATAATTTTAACCACACCTACAGTACCTTCTATAAGATGTTTAGTCTGCCACCAGGGTCAGAATAACTAAGCAATATCCAAACCCCTCCCCCTGTATTCAGGGAGATGTTGACCTCACAGAAGGGTATAAATAGAGCTACAGAAGCTCCCAGGCCCCTACTGTAGGATTCTGGGAGAAGGATAAAGAGGTGCCTCATATATAGTCAGTTAAATGTGCAACTATATGTTTAGTATGAGTGATCATCTTTTTGTGGTTTTAGAGTAAGTAAAACTGTCCCTTATTTATACAGGGCCACACAGTGTAGGGTATGGTGGATCCTACCCTCATTTAAGGGTTGTACATCATATGCATGGTACCCATGCCAGGGGATTCCTTGAGTAGGGTCCCAGAGTGTCACACTGAACTTGCCTAATGACAGGCCCTTCAGCACATTGACAGCCAAGGTAGAGACTTTTAGAGCAGCGGTGTGCAAAGTAGGAGGCGCTTGATTCGCTGCAGGGGTTGCCGGGTTTACAGAGGCCCCGCGCACTTCCCGAAGCCGGGGAAGCTACAAGGCCTCTGTAAACTTCAACTCACCTTGATTCAGACGGCTCCTTGTGACGTGTCGCCATGGCAACTGGGCATCAAATGACGCCGCACGCTCATGTGAAGTCGCGTTACCATGGCAATGTGACGTCATGACGTCTGAGTCAAGTTAACCAGGGGGGGCGTGAGGAGAGGGGGACAGCCGGCAAGGGGGTGCAGGGGAAAAAGATTGCGCTCCCCTGTACTAAGCACTGTACAGAGTGATAGGATGGATATCCTTGAGGAATGGTGCAGGCTTAAAAAAGGGTACTGGTGGGCTGCTGGTAAGCCTCAGATCACTATAAAGGAATTGCCAAGTATCCAAGAGTGAATTACGTTGACGAACCATGTGTGTCCATGAGATGCTGCCTGAACACCCAGGGAGGAAGGGTGTATGATGTCAAAGATGTAAAATAAAGAAAATTGTTTGTCTGATGAAAGTTCCTGGTGCCCTTTATTCCATTCAACGCTTACAATACCAGACTGCACGGATTCCAACACCCTAAGAATGGTAACCACCTGCACCTATTAACACTGCCTCAAAGTAACACTCCTTTGGGCTGGGCAAAGAGGGGTTACAGAGGGAAATGCTACTTTTTTATATTTTTTTGCAAAAAATATTTGATCTTTTTAAAAATATATATTTTCTGAGATATGTAGTGTATCCATACATTCGGGTCAGTAGTGGTAGAAGAGATGTATTTGGAAATAACTACTTCTGGTTAGGGAAAACTGTGAAGGACCCTAGGGAGAACTGTGTCGTATTTCAGATGTGAAATAGCAAACGTATTTGGCAACTTAATGGAACGGATCCATTAAAAGCTTCGAATTAAATTCTACATCTGGTGTTTTCAATTTTAATAACCTGTGTGCTGCCGGAATTCCAACATCGTAAAGGTTCAAACTTGGTTTCTTTGGCAATGTTGTGTCACCAGTGTTAAAATCATCTACACTGCATAATTATTTTTTTTACATTGTTTTTTTCTGTCATCTAAGGAGAGGTATGTGACATTACATTGTCTATAATGCCTGAAACTTTCTGTACCATAAATGTCACTGCCAAAATGACAACATGGTGACTCCCTATGGGGTTGGCATCCCTTAACGGGGGCACCTACATTCGGTACATACAAACAGCTGAAGCTAAAATGACAATTGGAGTGCAATTTGAAAAAAGCCGGCGGCTTTAAACAAGTTGGCTTCTGATTTGGCTCTGTAGCTATATATTTTTTGTCTGACCAAAATCTGTTTAACAGGAGAATGCTTCTGGTACACAAATGAAAACACATTGCAAGAAAGCAGCTGTCAATTGAACAGCATCTTGAAAGCCAACTGACACCAAGGTCCTTTTTATTTAGATATAATCCAAAGGTTGTGCATCATTGTGACTCATGGCTTTGGAAGCTACTGTATGTGAGTAACAGTATAAAACTATATTTTATATGGTAGAATTAAGACATTGCAATATAACTGGATCATGAAGTGTTTTTCATTTCGTCATAATGTGAAGCAGAAGCTGTTTGCACATCTGTGTGCAGTGTATGCCAGGCAGCCATGTGTTTCAAATACATCTTTTGTAAAATGTAATTATCTTATCCGCTACAAAGGCTGTTCTTGACCAATGTTACTGTACTGTAAGAAACATGGGACTTATATTAGGTCTAAAGTGGAAAACCATAAAGAAAATATTTTTTTCCATGTTGGAATTTTAATGCGTTGGCAGGGGAACAGGCTAATTGCACTAATGGGTTTTATATATGCAACTTGTCAATAACCCCTTCAGTGCCAGATGGGCCTGCAAAGTGTTCAAGACCCTGAAGGGGTTAACAGAGCTAAAGAATAGAAATGTGTGAATGTTGTTTTTTTTGTGTTTTTAAGTTTTCTCCTAAATGTTTTTTTGTGACATTTTCACAATGTTGCCACTCTCGGCAAAATGTAGCTAAAATGGCAGTATACCGTATAAATGGCCATGGGACTTTGCACATTTACAGTCCCCTCCCCCCCCTTTTTTTTCTTTCTGTACCTGAATCAGGGGTCCCCTCAGAGTGATCTTTGACCCTTTAGGATGCCCTGTTTCCTAAGATATTTGTATTTTTTTTTTAAAAAAAATTTAAATTTTTTTTGGTGCCGGTGTCGCCATAGAAAGTGGTGACGTGATCTTGTGATGACATTTCAGTGTAATATTGGCCACTGGAGCAACAACAAAAAATACCCTGCAAATTTTCATCTTATTCGCAAACGTCCATGAAGAATAAAGTGCATCAGACTTCTTTACAGTCCTTCTCCCTTTATTTGTCTTAAAGCTGCAGACCAAGCAATATCCTACATTTTTTTAAATAAATCAGTTCCATAATATGAGAAAACACTTGTAGCATTAAAAAAAAAAAAAACTCTGACATTTTTAATGTATTATAATGTAAGAAGCTTTTTTTTGTTTCTATAGCAACCATTTACAAAGTCAAATCCCCTTCCGAAACAGGCTCTGGCACACTCCTTTTTGAGCCCTGCCCCCTCTAGCAGTGCACCAATTGTATCTAGTGACTGCCTGGTCACATGATCTTCCCTACCGAGCTTTGCATCTTTGGTGCTCTTCTGCTACACTGGCAGCCATTTAGTGAACTCCCTGAGCCGAATCTTCGCCGATCGATTGACAATTTAGCTAATTACTTATTGTGTGGATTGTAATGATGCATATATTAAAGGGAAATATATATCTATATATATATATTTGAAAACGTTGTATGTGCCTGTCCCTATGGGCAATCTGATTGGTCCGTCGGTCTGTCACTCAGCCTCTGGCCAATCAGATTGCTCCGTGGTCCACCCCTCTCTTATTGGCTTGCTTGCTTCTGTGGCCTCGACCGGTCCTCCTCCTCGCACCGCCGCCCGGCCACTCTCTTCTTCTCCCTCTCCCTCCTGTTCTCTGTCTCCCTGTCTCCCGCTGAGTCCCCCTGCCCCCGGGTATCACCCCCACCGGGTATTGCCTCCTGCCCCCGGGTGTCACTCCCCCCCCACTGCCCCCTGTGTCGGTCCCCCCTCCCTTTCCCCGGTGCCCCCCTGTCACCTGCGTGTTAGCATGTGTGCTCCGAGCCGTCCAGCGGCCTGGCAGTGCGCGCACGCTGCGGCTGCTCCCGCTCCTCGGGTGGCTCACTGTCCTCCCGATGCCGGCTCGCGCATGCTCCGGGGCGCCATGCGCCCGGCGGACTGCACTGCATGCTCTGCCCCCCACGCCCGGGACCGCGGCTGCTCCCGCTCCTCGGGCAGCTCACCGTCCTCCCGACACCGGCTCGCGCACGCTCCGGGTCGCCTGGCGGCCTGCACTGTATGCTCCGCCCCCCACGCCCGGGACCGACCGGCGGAGCACCCGGATAGGAGAGAGTCGCCTTCTGGACCGGTGGGAGCACTGAGACTGGACGGAGGGGGCTGGTGTCCCCCGGTCGGGGGAGGGGCGGGGCTGCGGCATCCTCACTGCAGTTGTTGTTGGTGCCCGAGGACATGTCTCACAGTGTGTGTGTGTGTGTGTGTGTGTGTGCGTGTGTGTGTGTGTGCGTGTGTGTGTGTCACAGTGTGCGTGTGTGTCACAGTGTGCGTGTGTGTGTGTGTGTCGCTGTGTGTGTCTGTCACTGTGTGTCTGTGTGTGTCTGTCACTGTGTGTGTCTGTCACTGTGTGTGTCTGTCACTGTGTGTGTCTGTCACTGTGTGTGTGTCTCACTGTGTGTGTGTGTGTGTGTCTCACTGTGTGTGTGTGTGTGTGTCTCACTGTGTGTGTGTGTGTCTCACTGTGTGTGTGTGTGTGTGTGTGTCTCACTGTGTGTGTGTGTGTGTGTCTCACTGTGTGTGTGTGTGTGTGTCTCACTGTGTGTGTGTGTGTGTCTCACTGTGTGTGTGTGTCTCACTGTGTGTGTGTGTGTGTGTGTGTGTGTGTCTCACTTGTCTCACTGTGTGCGTGTGTCTGTCTCACTGTGTGTGTGTGTGTGTCTCACTGTGTGTGTGTGTGTCTCACTGTGTGTGTGTGTGTGTCTCACTGTGTGTGTGTGTGTCTCACTGTGTGTGTGTGTGTGTGTCTCACTGTGTGTGTGTGTGTGTGTGTCTCACTGTGTGCTGCTCAGGGGGGGGACACGCCCGGAGCTGTGTAGGGGGGGGACACACGCCCGGAGCTTGGTAGGGGTGGGGGGGAATGGCTGGCGCTTCGCAGGTGGGGAGGACTGGAGCTGCGCGAGGGGGGGGGGGAGGGTGGCAGAGGGGGGGGGAGAGAGGAGCAGGACGGGACATATATATATATATATATATATATATATATATATATATATATATATATATATATGTATATGTGTTTTTGTCACTTTTTTTACTCACCTTAACTTAACTCAGTATTATGGTTGGCCCATCCTTTAGCTTCTTTGCATACCCAGTTAATCAACCCCACACTGATGAGACCCATTAAGGTCGAAACAGCTGTCTGTGGGTGGTTTTCTGGGTATGCACCTTAACCCTGGCTGTGCTCAAAGCTGTGACCATGCAGCAATCTTAAGCCTATAGGGAACCATGTTAAAAATGGTTTTTGAAGCAAAAAGTGGCACTGTGTGCTCATTTGCATGTCATTTCCCAGAATCCCTTGCTGCAGTGGAAGTGCTGTGTGCTGGGTGATAATGGGGAAAGGCGGGGTTGCAGACCTGCCTAAGACATGCAGATGAGCATACAGTTGTATTTACATATATATATATATATATATATATATATATATATATATATATATATATATATATATATATATATATATATATATATATATATATAATTTATTTTAAAACTGGCAGCTTGGACTGCTGCTTTAACTGAGCTTGGAGATATATATATATATATATATATATATATATATATATATGAGTCAGGTATGGAGATTAGCACTCACGGTTTTGTAGCAGGAGGCAGATGCTTGTCCCATAAAGAGTATGTAGACATATGGAGACCAGGGGATCCTGATAGCCAAAAAGAGACAGCACACTGCAGGTATGGTATCAAAAAAGTGTATTCAGTAACACAAGGCCGCCAACGTTTCGGTCCTCCCAACGGGACCATCCTCAGGGCAGGCACTGCCCTGAGGAAGGTCCCGTTGGGAGGACCGAAACGTTGGCGGCCTTGTGTTACTGAATACACTTTTTTGATACCATACCTGCAGTGTGCTGTCTCTTTTTGGCTATCAGGATCCCCTGGTCTCCATATATACTGACAGTGGTTGACAAATCACCAAAAAATCTACTCGCCACACAAAAAAATCTACTCGCCACCTAGTACCAAACGTGTGCTGCTTGGGCCAATATTTACTCGCCCGGGGGTTAAATCCACTCGCCCGGGGCGAGCAAATGTATAGGTTTGTCGAACACTGTATATATATATATATATATATTCCCAGTTAGCTCAAACTTCAACACCCACCACATCGTGTGTGTGTCAAAAGGAGTGCTCGTGAGCGTGACAAATGTATTGTATACAATTTTTTTAAATTATATATATATATATGTGTGTATGTATATATATATGTGTGTGTATGTTATGTACAGTATGTATATATTTGCTTGAACTTGCCACATGGTCAAGTTCTATGTAAATGTTTTTTGTCTTTCCAGGGTTTCTTTGCATTGAGCAAACAGTGATGTTGATGCAACTGTAAGACTGTATGGAGTAGAAGTGTATACCAGTATTCTGATTAAACAAGCTCTGTACTTGGATTTAAAAGATTGTTCCATACTGTATAGTGGATGTTAGCATGAGAAACAGGAATGAATCAAGGAAAAGGACAATCAGGAAGTGGAAAGTAACACAGGATTTTGGAGGCTGCCAAGTGTCTGGAGTAGTAGTCTTAAGTTTTTCTTTGGTACTATAAAAGCCCATTAACCACCTAACATTTGGTGAATATATAGAGGGCTATAACAGGGGTGCGCAAACTTCCTCGGCTGCGCTCCCCATACGTGCTCTGCACCTGGGTTGCGCCCCCGCCTTACCTTGAATGCGGCATCTGTCACCATGGAGACGCGTGGACGCGAGGCCTGGTTAGTGAGTTTAAAGAGGCCACACTCAGAATAGCGCGGGGCCTCTGTAACCGCTGCACCACCCCCTAAAATCTGTCGCTCCCCCCCAGTTTGCGCGCCGCTGGGCTATAACATAACATACTCCAGTGTCCACAGAACTGGCAGAGTTAAAGTATTGTAATTTCCTTAACTCTGTGTGACCGTACTTCAAATCCATTTTTGTTACACCTTTAATGACAAAATGTACACTCCTGTTATTTAGTTACATCTAATCCACCATACTTCATTTTGAAAGGCATTTTTGCTAGCCCAACTTTTTTGAAGGTGTATTCGTTCAAACACCGGTAATGAAAACCTTTTTCTATAAAATCCCTTCCTTCCTGTCTCACATTTTGTTGATTTTTGTTATAAAAACTAGAAATGTTAAAGTATTTTTGATACTGAATGTAGTCCCCTCTTTTGTACTACTATTGAGTTAAGGGTTAATGGCCCTAATGGGTTAACTTGTGTGGACTCGCTCAGGGTAATGCCTCTGCCCATCACATGGTAAAGGGCGACTTGGCAGAAAAGAAGCCAAGCCCACTTCGCCTGGTGTTCTGTGATGTCACTGGCAGGGTATATAAGACGGCCGTGAAGGTTCTAGAACTCAGGTCTTTGACTGTGGGAGGTGCCTCACTGTTGGTAATGTAAATATGTTTAAGTGTATAGTGATACTGCCCTGTTCATATTTATTATTTTATTGTTGGGGAAAGTGTCCCATCCAGTTGGTGTCCGTAGCCATAGTACTACAGAAGCTTACAGGCTCACAAAGAGGATGCCTATTGGGGTTATCCAAGTAGTAGTGCTGGAGCCTAGTCGGATCGGCCCTGATAATAGGTCCACTGTTAACTCAAAAACAGAGTGGCACGCAGTACCTTGCACGGTGGATGATGATCCCACGGTTCAGAATAGTAAGGGTAGCCCAAGATGGGGCCGAATTATTATACAGAGAGTTACAAATTCTACGCAGAAGATGGCCACTTAAGATCATAGTAACAGCAACAGCTTAAATACCTCCCTAGAGCATTACAACTGTATTATTTTATATCTTAGTTAACACATAAACACTGAAGATACCTGAAGTATGTATATTGTAGACGATGTAAGTGTGAGGAGCATTGTGGACGGCTGTCAATAAAGCTCTTGTTTTGTACTATAAAGGTTCTTGGCGCCCTTTATTCCATGAGCATATTTATGCCCAGCGTACACTGATCCAGCACCCTGACAAGGTATGAGAGACTGAGCAAAACTATGTATATAGTTAACTGATGTAAACTCCTGAAGAGCCGGCAAGGAGGGTTACATGAACATAAAGCATAAGTACTGCAAACATTTTCTAGAGTTTCTGGTTGAAAGTTCTTGTAGATTTATAACTTTCAGTAATCAGCCCGTAAGGTGCTGTATTTCTGGCTTGCAAGGTGTATTGTATTTTAAGCTCTCCGCTTGTTATGTGGAATCTATACAGTATGTATGTATATTTTCATAGCACCATCCATGTACATAGCGTTTTACAGCAGTAACATACGTGATCTAATAGGAATAAGTGCTTCATACATAAAAGTTGACATTGGGAAAAGGATTCTCTGCCCGAAGATCGTATAATCTAAGTGACCAGTTGTTTTAGTACTTTACCGAAATGTTTTCCAAAGATGTTTGGTTTTAAATCACATTTTTCTTTGTTCTGTATAGAATGTGATGTTTGTTTTTTATTATGTATTAATTTTGGATATTTACCTGATGCAAAATAGTGCAGAGATGTGCTAACTGGGGAGTCACTCTACTTTTCAGAGTAAGGAGGAACTCATCAGGAAAAAACAAAACAATTTTGACCTAACATTTTTGTTGCTTTACAAACATTAAAAGGTCACTTAAGGGGTTGGACATAAGTGTGTGTGTAGTCTGACTGTCTATATATGTATAGATCTCCCTCCTTACCCGTCTCTAAAAAAGGTTTACGTCGAGTTGAACTATATACTGTAACAGATGCTCACCAAAAACAGGACAGAACCGCGAGGCTGAGGTTGGGATTAGAATGCATCAAACTGCAGCCGCGAGACTGTCTGGAGTGCAGGTCTGTAGTCGTGTAGCCGGGAATGGACAGGAGATGTAGGATTAGTGTTGATACTCGCTGTGATCAAGGGTTCGAGATGTAAAATAGTTGTTGTGCATAGACTAGGTATGGAGAAGGTGGGAGTCCAGGTTTGAAGC
This sequence comes from Ascaphus truei, assembly GCF_040206685.1. Classification (NCBI taxonomy): domain Eukaryota; kingdom Metazoa; phylum Chordata; class Amphibia; order Anura; family Ascaphidae; genus Ascaphus; species Ascaphus truei. Next base: position 79,858,014 of record NC_134489.1, read on the forward strand.
CAAAGTCGTGGATAAGAGACGGTGGGAGTCCTGGTAGACGGTCGAGGATACTAGGAGACGAGACAAGGTTAACAAAATGGCACAAGGCAAAGCAAGAAACATCATGCAGTGTGCTTGTGGGTAGCACTTCATCCCAGGTATAGACTACTATGCTCAGCCTATTTGGAGCAGGGATCACTGAGCATATAAAGGACTGAGCCAATCAGATGAAAGGCACAAGGCTGAATGTAATGATTGCCTCTTGATTGAAGAGCCAAACCATGCTGTTGTATGGCTGTAAATGTCGATTGCCATCAGCCCACTGGATAGTCATGGGGTGGAGTTTAGCACCACAGGTGAATTAGATGAAGTAGTTATCTTGCTCTCAGTGTCAACTCGTGGTTGAGTCCTTTGCCTGACAACAAATGGGTGACGCCTGCGCACAATCCTGTCAGAGCAAGGCGCCCCTCGAGACACGTCACGGAGGTGAGGCCTAAGACCGATCCTTACATATACATGGCAATGCTCATGTATCGGTGCAGGCTCGATGTGTAGATTGAATAAACATTGTCACCAGAAACGTTTATAGTACAAAAAGCGCTTTATTCACATCTGTTTATATACAAGAACATACTTCACGTTAGACATATTAACACATCATAAAGTTATTCTGCTTCTTCCTCTGGTAGCTCCTACGCTGGGGAGGTATGCCTGTTTCACTTAATATTGGTTAGATTGACAATCTACTGCATAGTGTCAATCTTCTGCATAGTGTCAATAGTACCTCATCTCAAGTTGGCCCCTGTTGGGAGTTCTCTGCTTTCTGGGATTAGTATCTCATTACTATGTACTGTTTTACTTTGTCCATGTATATTGGATCAGGGGGTTTATGAAGGACCTTCTGGGGTAGCCGATCCGCTGTGTCAGAGCTACTACTCGGAGAACTTCTACTATGCACTTGCTCACTCTTCCAGAATGAGAACAATCTTGGGCCATTACTATAAGTGCAAACTAAATGGGGCACGCTCCTCAACTGAAAACAATAAATGGACAGGACACTCTTAATACACCTATATACAGCTGAACCCCCTTATAACGCGGTACTCAGGTTCCACATAAGGAGGCCGCGTTCTAACTAGGATTGCGTAACATTTTTATTGAATTTTTTTTTAACGGAAGCCACGCTGAGATCGCGTTGTAACGGATCGTGCTAAAACGAGGTTGAGCTGGACATATTTACAGGACTCACAGTGAGGCCCTCTGCTAGATCTCAGAGGAACCTGCTTCTAGAATATTCAATTGGGGAGAGAGAGATTGATCACTGGTCACAAGACATGCAAGGGAGTGGCAATCCCTTCTTCAGTCATCCTTCATCACATGATTAGGAGGGGCAATATCAGTGGTCCCCACCCGGTTAACCAATTAAGGCTGTTAACTGATATATGTATGTGCAATGGCTCTACTTTGCAATTCTGCATTCCTTCTTAAATCACCATTTAGATGCACTCATGAAGTTTCATATTCGCACTAAGCATGTATATATATCTTTAGGACCATCAATTTTAACATCAAGTCATTTGCTGTATTCAACTGCATCATATGTATAACAATCAGGAATTTAATAAAATTTCTAGCTGCCAATTTCTAGTAATGGTGGAGAATAATAGTGTTGTGTATATGTACTAATATTGAACTAAATTTATTTGTATTTAATTTCCAGGAGGAAATCCAAAGGCAAAGCACCTCTTCCTCCAAGAGAAGCGAAGTACGCTGAAAGCACCCCATCATTTCATTCGGCGGATACAGCTCGTTTTAACATGGAGCAGAAAGAGAACCTCATTGATCGAGACATTGAACTGACAGTGGTTCTTCCTGGAGAGAGGACCACTACCACCATTGTTAACGGCAGGTATGTCTTTGAATTATTGGTATGAGAAACCCAGCACTTTAGCTACAATTACAGGATGATTTCTTTACTCGAAGAACAATCTTTGTTGAGCAGAACTGACCGAAACTAGTTATTTTAACTCCCACTGATATTTTGTTTTAGATATATTTTTACAGTTTCATCTGTCTTGCCATTTGAGGATTGCATAACATATTCAAGAACGTCAGCTGAACTCGGACCAGGAACTAAAACAGAGCTTAATTAACTGGTCCAAGATGAGATCCCGAGTATGGTTGATGTTCTTGGCTGTCTTTGCACTATTGTCCTGCACTTTCAGACCTGCACATTTGGTGGTTCTCCTCCAACAGGCAGATCAAGTTGCGGCTCAGATTGCACTTCATTTTGCACAACATCAACTGATTTATTGATTTACTGTTGATGAAGATCTTTGGAAAAACATCACCTGGCTATATAAACCAGAATTTCTTTCCGAGGAAAAAAAAAAAAAATTAATATTTGCTCTTCTCATCCTCGTTATCCTCCTCATCCTCCGTTTTTTTCTTCAATTACTTGGTGCAGGTTTTTTTCCTGCTGCTTTAGAAAAATTATACAAGAAATGCCAAAAAAACAAACAAAATTCACATTTAAGCAAACAATTCAAATATTTCTTTGGCACAACTCACTCTACAAACATTAGGTTACAGGCTATATTTTGTAGTTCAACATACAGAACACCCACAAGCTCATATTGAACCCCCAAAATAACCACAACATATATATATGCATATTAGTGTCACAGAGGAGTGCTACTGAGCATGGCAATATATATTTAAAACCAGAGACAGAACATGAAACACAGACAGAGCTCAGTGCACATCCAGTGAAACTTCTACAGTGCCTAAATATATATGTATAGATATCTATTAAATAAAATGATCTTTTAGTTTAACATTTTGGCCAAAGTGTTGTAAGCCCCTGAGCCACTGCACGGCAGACCACATCTCAAGGGTCCCTAACACTAATATAAATTCTTGCTGGTAATGCACAGGTTATTAAGAATTTATATTAGTGTTAGGGACCCTTGAGATGTGGTCTGCCGTGCATATATTTAGGCACTGTACCGTGTATAAGTTTCACTGGATGTGCACTGAGCTCTGTCTGTGTTTCATGTTTTGTCTCTTGTTTTAAATATATTTTGTAGTTAGAGAAAATGTATCCTGATTCCCATCATGCCAGTGATAAGTGACATTTTATGATGCAGTGACTTCCTGAATTGAGGTACTGACCCCTCCGATTGTTACTGGGGTAAAATGCAAGCCTTTACCATTTTGTTCATTGGGTATATGGATACAGCTATCTCTCAGCTCCTTTACCTACCCTCGTCCTTTATCTGCCTGACTGGCCCCCTTCTGTTCTACTTGTGTGCTGCAGCAATGTGAAAGCTGGAGTACTGTAGATCCCCTTAAGGTCCATGCTCCGGCTTCCCATGTTATTAAATGGCCAGTATTCCCAGCTGGGCGAGTCCTGAGAATGGGTGAGGAAGAGCAGCTACAGTCCGATGTGAGATCCAAGTTCCAGGCAATTTAGAAGGAACTGTTAAACAGATGACCAGATTTAATCGGAGTTGTATTTAATTGTCCTGTTATCTTTTTGTTATGTATCTTTAATTTGACTGATTAATGGATATATTTTCTCTCTTGTAAAGCAAACCAATGATGGACCTACTAATTTTCCTCTGTGGACAGTATCATTTAAATCCATCAACCTACACAATAGATCTGATTTCAGCAGACAAAAGTCAGCTCAAATTTAAACCGAACACTCCAATTGGAATGCTGGAAGTGGAGAAAGTTGTTTTGAAGTCTAAAATTATGGATGATAAAAACAAAAAAACAAACCCTGTAATGCCAGAGGTAAGTTCTTTATATATTTTCCTGAATATACTTCTTTAGTGGTTTATTTTTACTTCACTTGGTCATGGCAGTTGTGTAATCATTGCAGTACAGTTGTGTGTGTTATCAAATTCAAAGTTAAGCTAAAATGCTTAAATATATTTACATTTGTGCGTGACATACTGAGATCACATCATGCCAAAAACGCAACATACTTAAAAACATTTTTTTTAAATTAAAATTTCTATAACTACGTCGGAGTAGAATGATTAAAGGTCAGCAGACAATCGAACTAATGTCAAGATAAAGACCTCCTTTATTGAGTAACAAAAATGTATTTGCGATTTTAATTTCCCTTTTTGGCCTTTCCCGTTTTTTGGCAAATTGTTATCTTAATAAAATATAATTTGGGTATACAGCATGTATCAAGCTGACTCCCTTCACACTGTGAAGTGGTTCAGGAATCAAACAAAAATGTGTTTTTATCAGATACTGTATGAGTTCTCAGATTCCATCAGATTACCTAGAATAAGCTTGCTTGTTTGTATATCTCCTTTTTATTTGTTTTAGAAGAATGCAAAAAGCCTGTTGTTACCAAGTGCCTGAATTTCAAAGAAGATGTTGTGAATATTAAACACATGTATATTTTGAAAGTATAAATGCTATTATTACCTAAGAAAAAATATATTTAACTTGGTGGACGAAAAAAATAAATTTTAGGAGCATAATTGCTGTATAATACTTACGCTCATACTTGTGATGTACGAGGATGCTGTGTGTTTACATGCATACTCGAGAAATAGATTCTCACCAATGGTTTCTTCTTTAGCAAACTGTTCGAGTTGTAATAAACTACAAGAAAACACAGAAGACTGTAATGAGAGTCAGCCCGCACATTTCACTTCAAGATCTCATTCCCTCAATTTGTAGTAAATGTGAGTTTGATCCTCTGCACACTGTGTTGTTAAAGGACTATCAGTCCCAGAAGCCCCTTGATGTAGCAAAGTCTCTAAATGATCTTGGTTTAAGGGAAATCTATGCAATGGATCAAAGTAGAGGTAAGTTCTTGTTATTTGTAATATTATTTTTTATTATTCATATGTCACATTTTAAATCTTGAAGCAAATCAATATTGCTTACTACATGTCTGGAGTTTGCCACTTTGACCTTCACTGTCAAAAACATGACATTTCCACTGGGACAGTTAAGGTCGAAAGATGAATCCCCGGTACACCAGAAACCTATATATTTTATACCTTCCTTATTTCCTCTTTTTTTTTTTTTACATTTTTTTTCCTAATTGTTGTAAAAATGTAAAAGCTTGCTTTCAAGCAGACCTCACATGCTAAGAGCCTCGTTAATGAAACTGCTGTAATGCCATTTAAATGAATTTTGTTTTTTACTTGATATACCACTACCTCAAATTACTGAGTGAGACCGTGTGTAGAAAATACACAGTACATATCACTAATTATGGCATTTGCAGCTTTTTGTTTTTCCATTTATTTATTTTTTTGCAAACCTGATCTAAATGCTGAATAGTTTTGATTGGATTTACTGTACTGCTGTGTTCATTTACCAAACTACTTTTCTATTTTAGCTACTTCTCCTTCAGACTTGAAGCTGGCGGTTTTGCAAGGTAAGTTCCAATAAAAAGATTTTAAACCAGAATGTATATTGCAAGAACACAAAGCAAGATTTATTTTCTGATTTTTGTTTGTATGATTTTAAAATATGCCCAATGTGGCTACTATAGTAAAGGCATACCCCGGTTTAAGGACACTCACTTTAAGTACACTCGCGAGTAAGTACATCTCGCTCAATAGGCAAACGGCAGCTCACGCATGCGCCTGTCAGCACGTCCTGAAAAGCAATACCGACTCCCTACCTGTACTGAAGCTGTGTGCAAGCGGGGAGACTATAGAGCCCGTTACAAATGCGTTATTTATATCAGTTATGCACGTATATGACGATTGCAATACAGTACATGCATCGATAAGTGGGGAAAAGGCAGTGCTTCACTTTAAGTACATTTTCGCTTTACATACATGCTCCGGTCCCATTGCGTACGTTAATGCGGGGTATGCCTGTAGTTACTTACTCCTGATGACTATAGAACGTATATAATTGTATGATTTGCATCTGATTCACAGTTACAAAGAATGTAGCAAAAAGAGGGCGTTTTGCAACAGTAAAAAAATCTGCTCGCTAGCATATTCAGTGGAGTGAAAACTGAGGTTGATTTTTGCTCTTTTTGGCATGCTACAGCAAAAGCTGGCTGAAGCATTGTTTGCTAAAGCATTGTGACTATGCTCCATCAGGTTTAATGGAACACAAGTGACATCAAACAGGAAGCAGGGCTAACAAATGTATGGTAGTGATCTCTCTTTTCTGTATGTTCTCTATGTCAGCAAACCATAGTTTTAACATTTGAGGTCTATATCTCAGACGTGGGGGAAAAGCGCAGCAAAAAAATTAAAAAGTGCACGTTACTTATCAATGAAAAAGATTTAGTTTAAAATTTTGTCTTTGAAACCTCACACATTTCTTTGCTCCAGTATTACACTAGGCAATATTTTTAGTATATTACAGTCGTCTTAAATTTATTAAACCACACCAGCTCTTTGGAAGATACTTTTTGAGGCATTGTAGTACCACTTTTAGATATAAACTTTTTTTCATGTAGTTTTCTTGACCTGGATGTTTGTTTATTTTAATTTCAGAATCTTTGCAGAATGTGCAAATGGTAGAAACCGTAAAGTCCCCAGATGACAAAGGGTTCTTCAACTTTTTTCGCAGGAGTAAAAAGAAACGGGATCAAGTAAGATGGACCGTTTTTTTCCCCTATAACGTATTTTGTGCTAATGCACTTTTCCTGAATGTGCCATTAGTAAAAGTTTTTACACACACTAGTATTGTGGCTCTCATTGTTCCAAATATGTTCCTTTCCATACTAGACTGCAAGTGCCCCTGCAACTCCATTGCTCAATAAAACAAGACCAAAGAATGTATCAAGAGCAAATACGGTTTCCAAATCCTATGATACAAACACGCTGCCTTCCGACGTGCCAAGGAAGAGAAGAGCTCCCTTGCCTCCTATGCATGCGCCTCAGAGTGCCTCGAATGAGCTGTCTCGTGGGCAAGTGCGGACTGGATCATGCATTGTGAAATCTGTTAGTGTTGATGACCGTGATAAGGTCTGTATTTTTTGTTTTCGTAATATACTACAATGTTACTGATCTACTTAAGGGGTTAATTCTGTATATAGCCGGTCCTCGCTCATCCGAAGGTATGCGTCCCACAAACCACCGTCGGATTACGGACCGTCGGATTGCGGGTCCATGTTAATTCGTGGCGGTGAGCGTCGGATAAGTAGTTCCGGCGTCGGATAATGCTTTTAGCGGACTGCATTATACGGCATTGGATAAGGCATTTGACGGAAAGCTGGCCGTCGGATACCGAGGACCACCTGTACTATAATGCAGATGTTTGTGGCAGCAACTCCTAATTGAAGCCAACAGGGAATTTTGGTCGGATGTCCTCATTGGCCGCTCTGGCTAATATAGAAGAAACCCCTAAGGCAGTTCAGCTGTTTTATATAAAAAAAATAATTTGGAGGAGTTGCTGCTTCGAAGTATATTGAACCAGGAAAAATAATTGCAATGAGAAAGCATGTAACAGCCTTTTCAGAAGGGATATGATGGCTTCGATTTAACCAGGCAACCTAAATAATCCTAGAAGAAAATTGTGCTCAGAAAAATAAATGCAAAGGATATCCTAAAGTTATGTTTAAACAATGTGGCAGTCCCTGAGAATATTTCTTCAATCTTGTGTTCTTGGCAGCATTTTCTCTGATTACTAATAACGTGTCCACTTTCGTCCAAGACACAAATGAAAGGTTCTTCAAGTGCAGCTGTAGAATGCTGGTCTCCCCATAAGGGCGACCTGGAGCCGGCATCCACTCAAAAAGGGGCCTAGAGGGCAAGACTCCCTGTAAAGACAATCTGGAAGATGAATTGCATACAAAAAGAGCAGAGCACAGCCACAATATGAAGATGCCGAGGCAAAAACATAAAGTATTTCATTCTACCATGGTTAAAAAAGGAGGTGCAGATTCTCCAAGGTGTTTTGCGCTTAATGGCCCTTTATCAAGGATAAATCGACCATATCATCTTGATTTTCATATGTTTTTATATAGCACTAACATAGTAATGTGAAAAACAGCAGGCTAAGTGCAACATTTCAAGCAGGTACCTCTTGAATCTCAAAGGAAATAGCAGAAAAAATGCTTTACAGTATAGTAAGTACTGTATAGTAGTATTCATTTTTTTTAAGCCTTTTCTTTTTTTAAAGCTTAACTACTTGAGTTAACTTATATATGAAACCACTAAGGGATCATAATCGTAGCATATAAATCAAACGCATATAACATTAATACATCATATGAGTAAGGTTTTTTTCTTTCTTTCTTTTTCATGCCTTAGTATATTGATACTGTATATAACTTTGAATTATTTTAATGTTTTTATTTGTATCTTCCATTTTTTATTTGTTTTCGTAGTAAATCTTATATTCAGATTCTTTCCTTAGGCCCTTCCAGGAATTGAAAGAGCAAGAACAGGTTCTTTGCAGCTCAGTCGGTCTTCTTTTAACTCCTCCCTAAGAAGAACTAAACGCAAAGCTCCACTACCACCTTCTCCACCATCTAAAATATCTCAAGACCAGAGTGATGAGAACAGTAATGAAATCGGTAGTGTTCTTTATCGGTTAAATACTTTACATTGCGTTCTGCTTAGAATTCTCTGCTAGCTGCATGATCTTGAGTACTTGCAGATTGTGGTGTGTTTAAAGTACCAGCAAAAAGGATGTCTTGTCAAATGAACCTCATCAAGATCAGCATTACATATAACAAATTGTAGGACCATACCTTACAATTGACACCATGGTGTTTATTTAGTTATTAATTAGCCAGTGCAAAAGAATTGCATCAGATTTATCATAGGAACAAATCCTATTGTTTATCTATACAATTTAATTTCATTAAATGAAAAAAAAAAACAACAAAACAAAAAAAAAAAACGTATTGTTATATGCACTGCACTGGTTTTGCCCCCCCATGATTGTTAGATTTTTTTTTCTTTTACAATAAATGGGGAGAATTTTATTGATTTTTTTTTTTTATTTATGCATTTTATTTCAGCCCGTGAATCTTTAGAAGTTGTCCATATGAAAAGTACTACTGAAGAAGAAAGCCATGATCTGCGACATCCAACAGGTATAAGTATGTATGTGGGTGTATGTATGTTATATATATATATATATATATATATACAGTGTTCGACAAACCTATACATTTGCTCGCCCCGAGCGAGTGGATTTAACCCCCTGGCGAGCAAATATTGGCCCAAGCAGCACACGTTTGGTACTAGGTGGCGAGTAGATTTTTTTGTGTGGCGAGTAGATTTTTTGGTGATTTGTCAACCACTGTGTATATATATATATATATATATGTATATGTATATGTATATATATATATATATATATATATATATATATATATATATATATATATATATACTGTATGTGTGTGTATGTTTAGACAGATATATATATATATATATATATATCTGTCTAAACGTGTGTGTGTTTTAGACAGATTTAACATTCTTCGTTCTATAAACACTGCATCGCTTCAATTGTGAGCGTGTTCAATCTTGTACATTACATACACATCTAATCATTTGCTGATGGAGGGACCTGCATTTTAGGCCAATCCAGGAATGCTTTCTTTATCATATTCATGCTGTATCCTGTGGATATGGCTTTGAGCTCTATGGCCTACTAAGTAATGCAGCTTTGCTTATTGAATTGTAATGGTGAAAACATCCTGTTTTTTATTTAATAATCATTGCTATTCACCATGTCCTTCAGGCTCCAGCACTTGACTCGTTCTTTGTCTTACACCTGTATATAAGGGTTTACCACAAATGTAGAAAACATTATCTGCACGCAAAATATGCAATTGTTGTTTCTTCTGCTCAAAGGCATACAGTATAATGGCCTTGAAGGACCTCTCCACTTTCCAACTTAAAATAATATATAGTAAGATAGGATGAGCGCATTAGTAAACATACAAACATTGATACTTTCAAATGTCTGATGCTTTTTTTAAAGATCCAAACCTAATTTGGGGAAGAGCTGCTGGTTATCACTGTGTGCGCTTTGCACCACAAAATGAACATTAGGTCTGCTATACACTTCTAACTTTCTGTGGTAATGTAGGGGAAGGCAAGTACAGTATTGTTGTAGACTGAGTCGCAAGGAATCACGGATTCAATTCTCTTTACCTTTTGTATAAACAATTAATATTTTCTTCCAATGTGATCAATGCACACTCAGTAACTATCCAGAGTACTGTTTTCTTAAATGCGCATTATAGATTTTTCTTTTTTGTGGCCTTCAAGTATTTTTTTTTTCTTCTGGTTTGCAGCTGCTACAAGCTTCACAATCCAGAATCCGTAACCACGCTCAAATGTATATGTCCAAAGGGCTTTCTGATTCTGCACTTGATTACAGACTTTTTGGTACAAAACTGTGTAATGTAGCAGGCAAAAGCTTTAAGAAACTAATAGAATGCTAAAATGTGGCATACCTTTGCTTGCATGTTTTTTTTCATGGTAATAAGTTGAAATAAAGTGGTTTCTATTAGAAATATCTTTGCATAATAATTTGCAACTATTTATGCAGATTTTCTTTTTTCCTCCATAAATTCTCATCAGAAATGTTTCCAGGACTTTGCAAATTATGTCAGAATGTCTTCACTTTCCTCCTGAATTTAGCAAAAAAAATCAGTAAATACAGGGCTACTGTATGTGACCTTACACATTGACTTTTAATGCTTGGCGGGAAACAAAAGTTTGTCTATGAAGCTTGATGATTTTGCAATATTTTCAGTGCAAAACGGCAAGCTTCACCTGATTTTGCAAACGTTGGCAAAAAAATTGCACATCTTTAGCTTCAATACTTCTATTCTGCAAGTCATATTCTTTACTTCGCTGGATAGCGTAATCTGGATATTTCTAACCTCGTAGTTTGGTAATATTAAACTCCTATATTCTATTTTAGCAGGCAAAGCACAGTATGTACAAAGCGCTTTCCAAGACAAACCAAACTTAACTCAACAAATTTACCCTCCAAACAAAGTAGAGTAGAACTTCTAGCATCCAAAGTTGGCAATACAAATGTGTAAAAGTTCGGGCTGCAAAAATTTGTGAAAAAATGTACATTTCTTATGAAGTCTGCGAACGTTCGAACATTATAAAAAAATGCATGTCTCAGACAGGTCTGCAAACCCTGTCTTTCCCCATTATCGCTTAGCAAACAGTGCTTCCACTGCAGCCAGGGATTCTGGGTAATGACATGTAAATGAGCACTCGCAGTGAGTCACTTTTTACTTCTTATTCATTTTAACACCGAGCGAGGTGAGAGGGGAGCAGACATGGGGGCGCAGCTCCAAATGTTTGCACTCCCCTGCCTTAACACACACACGATAAAGTGTTAAATACCTGTGGTTTCATTTGGCCCCATCCTCCCCTGCGTGGGGGTGCTCTATCGCGACGGCCATTTTTAAAAAAAAACTATTCAATGCTTTATTGCTACCTACACACGGAGATGGACACACCACTCCCCCCCCCCCACCGCGTGCGATGGCTGACCCGTGGTGTCGGATCCCCATCACCCTGCTCAGGGTAAGTCCAAGTCTTGCGTGGGGGTGCCGCCGGGTCCCCTGATCGTGGCGGCCATTTTTTCCCCCCGCAATCCCGAGCACCGTGTTATAACTGGGTTCAGCTGTATTTGCTAAGCGATAATAGGGAAAGACAGGGTTTGTAGACCTGTCGGGGGTATGAAAATGCATCACAAGTGGTATTTTTATTTGCCGCAAAAGCATGCAATTTCGCCTTTCGCCAACAGATATTGCTTCCACAAACTTTATAAAATTTGTTGATAGAGCGTATTTTCAAAAGTTTTACCATGCGATAAACACAGTTTTTGCTGCAGATTCGAACTTTGGCAAAAAGTTTGTTTATCTCTAGTTGTTAAAGCAGCAGTCCAAGCTGCCGTTTCCCCCCCTTCCCTTTAATATGTGAATCAATACCATCGACACAATATTAAGTAATTGGCTAAGTTGATGATCAATCCGTTCTCCTGTGATCGATCGTCAAATATTTGGCTCAGTGGTTTACTAAATGGCTGTCCGTGCAACAGAAGAGGACCCAAGATACAAAGTTCTGTGGGGAAGATCATGTTTCAGAAGAGGAAGGGGATGTGACTTTGTAAATGGTTGCTATAGAAACAAAAAAAATGTTCATTACATTATAATACATAAAAAAAGTCTTTCAAAGTGGTTTAAAAAAAATGCTAAAAGTATTTTCTTATAGTAAAGAACTGATTTTATTTAAAAAAACAACAAAAACACGTAGAATATTGCTTGATCTGCAGCTTTAAATCAGGAGTCAATGCAAATATTGTACTATGCACCCACACAGAACAGTCCATGGATAGGTGGTGGGGCCCTCTGATAATTCCTCCCGAATTTATTGGGTGATGTTCCTGATTTAATTTTAAAATGGTTAAGAGACCCCTTGTAACACGTAATATAATAAAACAAATATAACTAGTTACCACGTGCGGATAAAAATGCTAAATTGGTCCCACTTCTAAATTTGTAACCCAACGGGAAGGTAAAATAATCAAACAATCAAGTAGCTTCTTACACTTCAGTCAAAGAATAAAAACAACTATTGTGCTGTAGCTGCATGTGGCTCGGTGTAGGCTTTTTCCAGCAGGTCACCTGCTGTTTAGTTTGCTACAGATTATCCTGCGTAATTGAAGTAATGTTTACTGAAATTGAAAATATTGGCAGCACAATAGTCGCCTGCCTTGAAAATAAACATCTTGGCTCGCTTGTTGCATGTTATACTGTAGGTACCTATGCACTTGCTGTAATCTTTCACCATCATTGTCTATTCATTTCCTCTGCCAGTGTTTGATTTTGTACTCTAGAATTATAAAAACCTTTTATTTACAGTTTTCTGACAAAATGTTGGTAGTCATGCAGTTTTTCCTACAATACCTCTCAAGCGCATAGTAGGGACATTGAAAGAAGTTAATGTAGCAGAAAAGAAACATTTCTTAACATCCTTTTATCTTTGATTCTTTGCACACTCTTTATTTTGCACAGCTGTATATCGACACCTACTGGGATTTAACTACATTGCAGAAACTGTTTTGTTCAGCACTGCCTGATTTTTGGCATCGTTTTGTGTTGAACTTGCTGTAAGTTGGTTGCTCAAATGTCTCTCCCTTAAGGATTGAAAGTAAGAGTAAATTCTACACTTCAGTGATTTTGTCTTCACTTATAATGGAAAATATTCTGGTCTTCTAAGCCACTCTAGCAGAAAGAAAGAGCCAGATGTAATGTTACACCAAATTACTTTTCTTCCAAGAAAGTATATTGTTTCAAGCTACAGATGAGCGAAACATATTCTGTTGAATAGTGAAGTCTGAGAATGACATTATTTCCATTTTTGTCTCATCTTGCATACTTCAGCATTCTCTTTCTTATGCATTTTGTCTGCAGTAAATATTATTGCACTGACTCATGTCCCACTATATATACTTGAACACATGATGCAGACAGTATCCCTGCCCCCTAATGAGCTTTAGTTTAACCCTTCACTGAATGATTCCATGATCTCAACGTCACTGGTGACATTGATGGAAGGGGAGTATTTTTTTAACGTACATAGTGTCATGATGTACAGGATACATCATAAGGGCCCCTACTGGGCCAGCCCTCCTGATGTACTGTGTATGTCCATAAGGCACTAAAGGGGTTACAATGTGGTGCCTGAAACATAGGGATTTGTCAAGATGCAAGGAAATGGCAATAAGTCTCTAAACAGAATGTCTCACATTATAGGTCAGTCATTTTAAGATCCGACTTCTCATTATTTTTTATTAAGAAAGTAAAAAAAATTAAAAAAATACAACTACCTATTGATATGTTTTCAGCGCAATATAGTCTGCCGTTCATCGTGCCTAGAGAACGTAAGCAAAGAACAAAAAAGCAACTGCTTGTTATTTATAATTGTATGGGTTTTTATGAGGTGCAATATAATGTGGAACATTATTTTCTTTAGACTGTCTGTCTGGTTTGTGCTGGGTTCTAAAAATTGTCTTTTCAAAAAAAATTTTTTTATATACATTGTCTTCCAAGAGCAACAGTGCTACCCACATTGCAACTAAATTAGTTGTTTTGTAAAAAAAAAAAAAAAAGGAAAGTGAAAAATTGGCAGCAGTCCATGTCTGGTTTATTTTTAGTTGTCCCTTTAATAGGAAACACCATTTCTGTTTTGAATTTGTTGCCAAATAGGTGGGACTACTTCCACTTGTCTAATTACCTTACTGCCAACGCCAAGCAAATCAGTGTCACATATAAGTTCTTAAACATGTGACCAGTATAAGGCTGCGTCCCCCGTGCCGCTGACCGCGCTCATGCTTGAGAGTGGTGACGTCACCAACTCTTCAAGCATGAGCGTTCGGCTGTCCAGTAAATTTTTCGGTAAGCGCGATCAGGGGGCAGTGGCCGAACAGTGACTGGCGCTGATTCTCTGAAGAGGTCATGTGACCCTTCAGCGCACCTCAGACTCAATTTTATCTGTCTACTCTCGGCAAGAGCCTAGCGCCCGCGAGCATACAGGCGTGCCGCGTAAGCGTTGCCGGACAAATTAAAATTGATTGTGCTGATCGCATCAAGCGTGGTCAGCAGCAGCTTGGACGCAGCCTAATACGCAGGACCTACCTCTTTCTGCCAAGCAGCCAATAAAAGAGGCTTTGAGTGTCACTAGTTAGCAGAAGCAACAGGGTCTGTTAGTTGCATGTATTTTTAGCTTACAGTTTTTACAATCCCGGTAACCTTGGGGTTGATAGTACCAGCATTTGATCAGTAAAAATAGTCTGCTGAAAGTAAAGAGCAAGCTGGAAGACATGGACAATAGAAATGCATGTGTATCTTTATTATGGTTACACTCCTAAACAAGTACTCTAAGCTTTGGGAAACAGGCAGTTGGTAATTTTTTTTACCTAACCTAAAATAAAAGCTCCCACACTCTTTACCTCAGAAGACAAGGAGCCAGAGGTGAAATTTCCCGACAAATGTATCCATTTTAAAATAACATTATGGCTTTGTTCTTTGCAAACCAACGTATACAGTAGAAGAACACTAGTTTTTGGCAACATGTCTTAGATTTGCTGTAAAATATCTGTACGTTTTGAGTGTGAAAGACCGCTATTGGGGGCTATTCATGTAGCTTTGATTAGTGACTTACCACTTGTTAAGTGCACTTTTCAAGTGATTTTGCATGTGCAGCTATTCAGAAAGCTTTGATGACATGGCAATAGCACTTGGAAACGTCTTTTTTAGGGAGCGTTCGCACTCTAGCTCAGACAAACCGTGCGGTAGCTCTAAAAATGCCCAAACTCACATTTTTTGCCAGTAACTGCTATTCAGGTAGCATTAATATTCACATCGCGGCTTCAACCTGCATATTACAATCAGGTTCATGACCTGCAAGGAGAAAAAAATATTTTTACTGCATAGGATTGAAGCCAGGGTCTCCGGAGCTGTCCCGCATTCATTTGAGCTCCGGAGACCCCTTGCTTCAATCGTATGTAATAATAATACATTTACTGGCCCGCTTCATTAACCTAGTGGCTAACTGCTAAGGCAATGAAGGGGTAAAATAGCAATGCCCGGTTTGTTGGTGGATGAAGCTTGTGGTTACCCCAGGTTGGGTGGCTAGGCCTCCCAGGTAGCAGTTACTACCACTAAGGTAATGAAGGGGTTAATCCCTCCTGCAACCCTCACAGGAGGCCTAACCACCCACCCAGACCATATACCACCTTCATAATTGCCCCAGAGCGGGTGTTTAGGCCACCCGGGAGGGATTAACGCCTCCCTTACATTAGCAGTTACAACCCCTAAAGTAAAGAAGGGGTTAACCCCTCCCGGGAGGCCTAAACACCCACCCTGGGACAAGTACCCCCTTCACCCACCCCACAGTAGTGTGCAACATTGCTATTAGCCAAATATGTCTAATATACAGCTCAACGCCGTTATAGCGTGGTTCTCGGGGTCCACCCGATCCAACCGCGCTATAACTGGAGTCACGCTAATTTTTACAAAAAATGGCCGCCGCGCACCCGATAGGGGTGAGGGGGGAGGTGGAGTGAGGTGCCGGCAGCCCTACATGGCCCCTAGCAGCCACTGTAGTTCTCCCAGCATTCCCCGCACTCCCCTCAGCAGCTCCGCACCAGCCAACCATGGATCCCCGCAACTATCCTCCAGCCTCGCACCAGTCCCCCCATCTATTCCCCCCCCCAGCCTCGCGCTGATCCCCGCACCGACCCCCCAGCCTCGTGCCGATCCCCCAGCCTTGCACCGTTCCTCCCCCCCCCCATCAGCTCCACAATGCCCCCAAAGGTGGGCTGTGACACCAAAGGAAGGGGGCTGTGTGTGTGGTGTGGTGTGTGTGCTTTGAGTGTGTGCAGTGAGCTCTGAGTGTGTGCTGTGAGTGTGTGCAGCGTGTTGTGAGCGTGTACAGTGTGCTGTGAGTGTGTGCAGCGTGCTGTGAGTGTGTGCAGCGTGCTGTGAGTGTGTGCAGTGTGCTGTGAGTGTGTGCAGCGTGCTGTATGTGCTGTGAGTGTATGCAGTGTGCAAAAATGTTAAAAATTATTTAAAAAAAAAAAATTAATTCGGGGTCAATGCTCAAACCGCGTTATAACGGGGTTGAGCTGTATAAGGTATAATATAATACAGTGCAATAAAATTACATAACTATAAAAAAAAATACACTGGCCATTTAATCCAGTGATTGTCACTGTGGTTATCTATGCCCTCAATGTGGCAAAGATAGCCACATTGGCAACCAATGGGCACCCTACTATCCCCTCCATATCTGGATAATAGCGCATTTGCCCTTTCAAAATAAACCATTAGCCAGCATACATATAGTAAATAAAAGTAGTACTTACCCCTGCCAGGATGAAGGCCGGCTGCATCCTCCTCCTCGTCGTTGTAGTCCTCTTCCGTGGCACCGACTGTAAAATAAAAAAAAAACTAGCTACTGGCCTGTAACCCCTTAATCACCTTAGCAGTTATTAACTGTTGTGGTAATTAAGGGGTTTAGCACCCTCCCTAGGCCTAACCACCGTCCATGGGCAACTACTCACTTCCCCCACCCCCTCTGCCTCCATCACCACACATACAAATGGGCAAAAGCACTAGTAGCCAAATATGGCTAATAGCACTTTTGCCCATTTGGGTTGCAATAAATAAACAAATGTCAATACATTAAAATAAATAGTAGTCAATAAACACATTGATTGTCACTGTGATTATCTATGACCTCTAATGGGACAATTTAAATAACATATATCATTGAAGCAGGGGTTTCGGACCTGAACTGCTTTAATTTCAGTTCCGGGGACTCCCTGCTTCCCGAGGTACAGGCCTCCATATAAGGTGCCGGTATCTCCCGCAAAACAGCGTGGTTGTCTGTAATTGCTGTAAGCTCTTCCTGCGCAGCTCTTGCAGACTGCAGTGAGATCGCACGGTAACGTCTCTGAAAAGTAACTGCAAAGGTGATCAGTATGGCTTTTTTGCACCAAACGGTATCTACCAAGCGAAAAATCTTACTGAATACTAGTCATAATGTGAGGTAATGTAACATGTCAAACCGATCGATATGACTGTGATCCTATCGAAGCTACATGAATAGGCCCCTTTGCCTTTTCTTGCACTGGGGATCAATAATTTTCCTTTTGATAAAAACCTAAATATAATTGTGAAATGTGTTTTCAGCAGGAAATACTTATTAAATAGATGTGTGTTTTTGCTGTTTAATTGACACTATTAGGTGTATATATGCATGTAGTATTATCCGTTTTCTCTACGCATGTCAGTCAGCACTGGAGTTATAGGGATCACTTGTGTACACTGTGGGTGCCTTCAGATATAATTTTCTTGGTGTGAGATTAAATAAACCTCTCTGGTTTACAAATTTAATTCATATATAGGAAACTTGTTCAACACATGGGTAAGAAAATAACATTTGAATTCACATCAATCCATTGTATACATGTGCTGTATGATAGTACTCATTGTAAGTTTTATACGTGTAAACTGTTCTTCCATTTTATATTGTCATGGTACCTTTTTAATATAGAGTATGTAATGCAGTATTTGTCTTCTAAAACCCATTACTTTGTGTACAATGTTTTATTTAGTACCGTGTTTTCTAAATGGAAAGTGAAAGCGAGTGATCTATCTAATTCCTCATGATTCACACTTTTGTAATTGCATGTTTCTTTGAATATAGTTGATGTCATCTCTGAATGTAATCTGGAAGAGATTGAAGACAATTTCTATCGCAAGGAAGAATGTGCAGATGCCAAACCTGAAGAAGTTTCTATTTCTTCTGCATCTACTGATGTGCCCCTAGACACTGAAATACATAATTCTTCTGTGGTATCTGACATAGCAACTAGCTCAAAAAGTTCAGAAGAAGAGCTAATGATCACAGATAGTAAGTAAGTACCATGTGACAACATAGACATTTTGTTCATAGTAACAGTATATGCTATATTATAGGCTAAAGCTGGTAAATTCCGGGCATTATTGTAATCCTTGGTCTCTGATTGGGTTAAAATTCCGGGCATTATCCAATCAGTAATGGCCCGGAATTTTTGGCACCCTGACAAGTTTTCAGCCAATCAGCTTTCAGTTCTCATTCACCAAGAGTGAGATCAGCTCTCAGACAGGGGAGGTGATTGGACTGGAGGCAGCAGCAAGGCACTGACTCCTCCCCCTCCCTGCCTGCAGAGACCTCTGCACAGGAGAGTGAGGGGAAAGGTTTGTGTGTCAGTGTGTGTGTTTTGTGGGTGTAGAGGGGGGCTGCAGTGTGTGTTTTGTGGGTGGAGGAGGAGTGCAGAGTGTTGTGTGTGTGTGTGTCTGCAGTGTGTGGGTTTATATAGAGTGGGCTGTGTATGACAATTTCCTTTTAATAAACACGTGCAATAAAATAATGTAGACGATCATGCTGATAAAAATCAATTTGACTACAAAAGTGTCTATCTTTTTTTATGAAAAATTTAAAAATAAATTTAAAAAAAGCCTACATTTAGCCTATAATAGTAATAATCCCCGAAGAACAGGGCATTACTGACCAATAATGCCCTGGCTGGGTTAAAGTCCCTCGACTTTGCCTCATGCTTTCAACTCTTCCAGCCAGGGCATTATTGGCCAGTAATGCCCTGTTCTTCTGGGATTATTACTTAATTAATTATTAAGACACACTTGAGAATTAATTTGCATATTTGCTGAAGTATCACACTTTGAGAGTTTTTAGTTCAGTTATTGAAGTCGTCACTGTTCTTTATGACACTTCTATTGATACAGTAACACTGCTACAGTTGTGTGTTCCCCTTGCTTAATGATCTAGCAATCTATGTAAACGTTGCATGTGTCTTCTTCAACAACTGACTCAACTGTATTTAAGGGTGTGAAATTACCACTGAGAATCATCAAATGTGTAGAGATATATACAGTACTGTACTTGTTCTGAATCTAGTAATAAACAAGGATTTTCTTTGAAATAATGTTTGAAAACCACGCCTTTACTAGCTACAATGGTTTAAGTAGATGCATTGATATTACGCTGCAGCAGTAATATAATACTCCATATTCTGCAGGGCAGTTCATTGCAAGATCGTTGACACTGTAACTGAAAACACCACACTTGAATATGAAAACAATGGTGAGTCTGTAAGATGTAATATTTCTTCACCAGAGGGTAAATGTGTATTTGTTCTGTCATGTAATTGTGTTTGTAAAAGTCCAAATCTTATTCAGAATACTATTTATTGCAACTCATATATTTAAATTGCTTCATGCATTGCCATTGATATCATAATTGTCTTCTGAAATATACCTCTGACTGTCTGTGCCACCTCATAATGTAATGGTTATATGTGTAGCCATGCTGTAAAATGGCTGCAGTCATCTCTCCTGCTGACAGTAAGGCCTGGTAAGTTATGGGCATGCCAGCAGTAATCATGGCGGTTTGCCCTCACACCCTGGTGAGGTGCCCTATGTATGGATGGGAGTGGTCACAGGCTCTGACTCCCTGGTTGGTGATGTCAGAGTCGTGTCAGCCCCCAGAGGATACATAAGGCACAGCACTGATCAAAAGTTAGTTGGAAGTAGGTAGTAGTTAGTAGTTAGAGGAGTTCAGAGTTGATATACGCTGCAGGAATAATGAGACTGTGACGAGGGACCTGGCGCAGAGTAGATATCCCTACGGGGATAGGGAATCCCTACATTAGGAGGACTATACCTTTCAAAGGGAAGTACGGTGAACAATGGAGGGCTAAATTCACCCATTGTGGAGGGCAGCTGGCCCACCGTACTAATAAAGATGACTCTGATAAGAGATACCCTCGTGTGTAAGTGTGGAGTGATTACGCAGGGGGCTGCACCACAGAGGAGTTCCTCACCAGGACCAGCCACAAGCTCAAGCTGGGATCCTGATGAGGTGGAGGCGCTGCACTGGATATAGGTAGGACTCAAGAACACTACCTCAGCTGCCTGTCTGGGTTGGCAAATCCCCACACACCATCATGCGGGAGACTCAGGAGTCCTGTTGCCAACAGGTGCACCACCAGACATCACACTGTAATGGGGACTGGTTAGACCACAGGGGCCAATATGAGATTGGGTGGGTCAGGCTAGTCCAGAAAACCCGTTACATATGGAATTCCATTTCTATATCCCTGTGCGTGTCCTAATGCCTGTGTAGAAGGGTTTCAGACAGAGTACAGTACATTCAGGATTCAATAATTTTATATGCTATCCATCACTAAGTTAATTTTTCCGTGTAACTGGTAAATTAATGCGGTTATTAGCACATCCTAATTGCCATTAATTTTATCCGTGATTAAAAGTTCTATCTTTGAGGACATAGAGAATTTTTGCAGACAGCAGTTCCAGCTGATTTTGAGCTATTTTAACAACAGAGCTAACCTTTTCACCCTAATGTATTTCTAACTTTGAAGTTTGGGATATAATGTTCAACTTTTGGAAATCCACTACAGTAAGACATTTCCTGACATACAAACTGAAAACGCCTGTACTCCTTTTATACTGCTTCAAAAGGAGAAAAGGGAGTAATAGGTATACTGTAGAACAATCCAAAAATAGAATTGCATTGCAGGCCTGTTTCTTTTTGTCCATTTCTCCCATGAGTGGTTGAAGAATATTCAGGATTATCCTTGCAATTCCGAGTGTTGAATATCCACAACTGTAGTGTAGCTAAAATATATGGAAAGTGAGTATCTTTTAATTTGTAACTCCACCTAATGTGTTAAATATCATTGTCTATATGATTTCTACAGGTAGTAATAATGGCTGTACAAGTTTTGTCCTGTGCAGTCATGTTTACTTTGCAGCTTGATATGCTGTGCTCGAAAACAGGCAAGTAGAAAATTAGGGTTGAGAGTTTGTGCTAGGCCTTTCATGGAAGAAGAGCCATTTTATAAAATAAATTATTTGTCCAAAATATTCCGAGAGCCACAACACATGCATGAATATGACACCACCACAAACACATACTATACCGTACACACACTAATAGTTATTTACTATATAAGCATTAACAGGTTCTGCAGAAACCTGCGCTCTATTCACTTACCTGACTTTGAGTCCACTTTACGCTCCTCCCTCTCCTCTCTCAGCTCTGCTACAGACCCCGACAACATGGTCAGGAACTACAACTCTGTCTTGTCCTCCTCTCTTGATCTACATGCCCCACTTTCTCTCTGCCGCACTCGCCCTTTTAACCCTAGACCCTGGCTAAATTCCCACACACGCATGCTGCGTTCCTCCACTCGTTCCTCTGAACGCCTCTGGAGGAAGTCTCACTCTCGCAGACTTCATTCACTACAAATTTATGCTATCCTGTTTCAACTCTGCCCTCTCGCAAGCTAAACAAGCCTACTTTTCTGCACTAATCAACATGCACAAGTCTAACCCACGCCGACTGTTCTCTGTCTTTGATACTCTACTCAAACCACCCTCAGCTGCCTCTCCTTCCTCCATCTCCGCTCAGGACTTTGCTGACTATTTTAAGGAAAAGGTGGAATCCATACGTCAGAACATCCCCTCTGTTTCTTCTTCCCATCCCACACCTCTTCCTAACTCTCCTCCTGCCTTCCTTGACTCTTTTTCCACTGTCTCAGAGGAGGATGTGTCGCTGTTGATCGCCACTTCTCCCTCTACCACTTGCCCTCTTGACCCCATTCCCTCCCATCTCCTAAAACCTCTTGCTCCTACTATAATCCCTACGCTCACACACATTTTTAACTCCTCACTCTGCTCTGGAACCTTTCCATCCTCCTTCAAACATGCAACAGTCATACCATTACTCAAAAACAGCAAGCTTGACCCTACCTGTCTTTCTAACTATCGACCTGTCTCCCTCCTGCCTTTTGCCTCTAAACTCCTTGAACGTCTTGTATTCTCTCGCTTGCTCCATTTTCTCAACACCTATTCTCTCCTAGACCCTCTACAATCTGGCTTCCGCACTGCTCACTCCACGGAAACAGCCCTCACTAAAATAACTGATGACCTCCATGCTGCCAAAGACAGAGGTCATTACACTCTGCTCATATTACTCGACCTCTCTGCAGCATTTGACACCGTGGACCACCCTCTTCTCCTTCACATTCTCCATACTCTTGGTATTCAGAACAAAGCTCTATCCTGGATCTCATCCTACCTCTCCCATCGTACTTTCAGTGTCTCTTCTGCTAACACCTCCTCCTCCTCTATTGATCTCTCTGTGGGGGTACCCCAGGGCTCTGTCCTGGGACCTCTTCTCTTTTCTCTGTACACACTCTCTCTAGGTGACCTAATAACATCTTTTGGGTTTAAATATCATCTCTATGCTGACGACACACAAATATACTTTTCAACACCTGACCTTACACCTGCTATACAGACCAAAGTTTCTGAATGTCTCTCTGCTATATCATCCTGGATGGCCCTCCGTCGCCTTAAACTCAACATGGCTAAAACAGAGCTCCTCATACTTCCTCCCAAACCTGGCTCTACTACCTCCTTCCACATTACTGTTGGAACTACGATCATCCACCCAGTAGCCCAAGCACGCTGCCTAGGGGTCACACTCGACTCCTCTCTCACATTCGCCCCTCACATTCAAAACATTTCTAAAACTTGTTGCTTTTTCCTCCGCAATATAACAAAGATACGCCCTTTCCTCTGTTGCTCGACTGCTAAAACTCTGACTCAGGCCCTCATTCTCTCCCGTCTTGATTACTGTAACCTCCTGCTGTCCGGCCTTCCTGCCTTTCACCTGTCTCCCCTACAATCTATCCTAAATGCTGCTGCCAGAATCACTCTACTCTTTCCTAGATCTGTCTCAGCATCTCCCCTCCTGAAATCCCTCTCCTGGCTTCCAATCAAATCCCGCATCTCACACTCCATTCTTCTCCTCACTTTTAAAGCTTTACACTCTTCTGCCCCTCCTTACATCTCAGCCCTAATCTCTCGCTATGCACCACCCCGACTCTTGCGTTCTGCTCAAGGATGTCTTCTTTCTACCCCCTTTTTATCTAAAGCCCTCTCCCGCCTTAAACCTTTTTCACTGACTGCCCCACACCTCTGGAATGCCCTTCCCCTCAGTACCCGACTAGCACCCTCTCTATCCACCTTTAAGACCCACCTTAAGACACACTTGCTTAAAGAAGCATACGAATAGCACTGTGAACATTCTGAACACATGATACATAAAGCTTGGCCCCCTGCAGACGCACTTACCAGAACTCCCTCCTCCTGTCTCTGTACGTTCTCCCTACCTACCAATTAGATTGTAAGCTCCTCGGGGCAGGGACTCCTCTTCCTTAATGTTATATTTGTCTAAAGCACTTATTCCCATGATCTGTTATTTATATTATCTGTTATTTATTCGATTACCACATGTATTACTACTGTGAAGCGCTATGTACATTAATGGCGCTATATAAATAAAGACATACAATACAATACATACATACGACAAACTTACTTTAATCAGAATTAGGGAAAAGAAAACATGTGGGGGAATAAAATGCACCTCACAATAATAAGTGCCTTTATTTCGTTTTTTTCATTGTTTTTCTGTGCAAAACAGTCATTTTCAAATACACAATACATACATGCACACTACCCCCCAAATACACACACTACTACCCCCCAAATACACACACACACACACACACACACACACACACACACACACACACACACACACACACACACACACACACACACACACACACACACACACACACACACACACACTAATACCCCCTCAAAAACAGTCTTTTTCAAATACACAATACATACATGCACACACACTACCCTCCCAAATACACACACACTACTACACCCCCCCCCCTAGACAGACCACGACTGTGGCATGTGCCATGATGCAATGTGTGTTGCGACTTTTGGACGCAGAGCAATGATAGACAAATCTGCCTCAGATGTGGTTCTTCAACAGCCATGGTCTTTCCAGCACTCTGTTCCCGCAGTGGACAAGTGGAAATGTTAAGTTACTGAAAGTATGGAACATTCTTTTGAGCACGGTGATGCATGTTACATTTTACTGTTCGCATTAATATTCCAAGTTGTATTTGAGTAATTTTGATAAATGGTACCTAACCTATTTTTAATCAGATGCATCCCATTGCATGTGCAACAGCTTCATGTTTGTAAAATGTACAGGCATACCCCACTTTATGTACACTCACTTTAAGTACACTCGCGAGTA
Organism: Ascaphus truei; assembly: GCF_040206685.1. Classification (NCBI taxonomy): domain Eukaryota; kingdom Metazoa; phylum Chordata; class Amphibia; order Anura; family Ascaphidae; genus Ascaphus; species Ascaphus truei. The sequence continues at coordinate 79,882,724 of NC_134489.1, forward strand.
AGGACATATCACCCAATAGGCAAACGGCTGCTCACGCATGCGCCTGTCGGCACGTCCTGAACAGCAATACCGGCTCCCTACCTGTACCGAAGCTGTGCGCAAGCGGGGAGACTATAGAGCCTGTTATAAATGCGTTATTTACATCAGTTATGCACGTATATGATGATTGCAGTACAGAACATGCATTGATAAGTGGGAAAAAAGGTAGGGCTTCACTTTAAGTACATTTTCGCTTTACATACATGCTCCGGTCCCATTGCGTACGTTAATGTGGGGTATGCCTGTAATTGCAAATTAAAGATGTTTCGGAAAGCTTGTGTACAATCAATTGCGGGGAAGGTATTACAAAGTAGAAACCTCTAATACTCTACTATTTTTGTGATAGCAAATGAAAAAAGCAAATCACATAAAATACCATTAAAATCTCATTCAGTACTGTATGTTAACAATATGAAGCTTGTAGTGAATGCAGGAAGGTGAGTGTCCAATAACTGTCTTGCATATTTTACTGACCATTTTCATCCTAGTTTTTGCAGTAATTTGAAACTTATTTTTTTCTTCTTTTAAGGTCACAGAGAAAATGGGACTTCAACACAAACCTCAGAATTGGAGGATAATATTCAAGTACTTGAAACTAAGGCAATAAATACTGACCTCGAGTACTATACACTGCCAGATCACCAGCATCATGAAAATAACAATTCTGTTTTTCAGAACAATGCTCAAGTTCAAATAGAAACAAAAGAGAATTTGGACCAAACAGGTGCAGAAAAGGGAAAAATGCAGGATTCTGCAGTTCAAACCGTTTCTTTCTACAATGGTGTTGAGATAAATGCAGGAAAGGAATTTTCACATTCTCAGGATTCTTACTTGGCGACTTTCAGTGGCACGGATTATGTGGAGTATGCAATTAATAGTAAATCGGCCCTGCAGCCACCATCCATTTTTCACCAGGTTGAGCTTTATGGAAAAGAACTAGATAAACAGGAGCCAGTTGATCCGAACAACAAAATCCCATCTGCTAAAGAAAGTGTGCACACTCAAACTTTGGGCGTTAAAGAAAATACTGTAGAAAGTTCACAATTGTTATTATCAAAGCGTTACCAGTTATACAAACAGAATTCAGAACCTAAACCTAAGCCTTCCAATGAAATCACAAGGGAATACCTACCAAAAATCGGAATGACTACTTACAAAATTGTACCCCAAAGATCTTTTGATATAGAAAAGTTTGAACATGAAAGCTCACTGGATATTAATAACTCAGTTTCCTCTCCTTTAAAGGACTATGAGTTACTAAGTCATACTGCTAATACTAATAAAAGCATGTCACCCCTTGGTAATATTGAATGTAATGAACTTTCTTCAGTAATGAAAAATGGGAAGCATGGTCCTCAAAACACGACGCATGTTATTGATCTGAGCATGGTATCTAAAAATTCTGCTGAAACAAATCAAAAAGAACATTTCGTTTTAATGAGAAGCAACTCTTCAGCACCCATTCTAAAAACGGATAAATCAAGTTCCCCTGAGTTCAAGCCAATAGTGAGTACTACGAGTCCTGTAAAAAATCCAAGCTCTTTTTATTTGCAGATGCAGCGACGAGCTTCAAGTATGTATGTGACCTCTGCTATTGCTAAAAGTTCCAACTCTTCAACTAGTGCTTCCAATAATGCTGTTAAATGTAAAGAAAAAGGAAAGGACACTTTCCAGCCAACAATTAAAACCGTTCCATATAGAATGGATACAGTACATTTCCCCTCAAAACTAGATGACAAACTTTCAGAACTTACTTTTGATGACAAGCAAATGTTGACTGAAAAACATTCTGTGGCAAAATATATGGCCCATGAACCCATTTGTGAAAGACGTTTTTCTGAAGTTGAACACAAGATTAACATCTCTCAAACTGTAGTTGAAAAACATTCAGTTTCCACAATAAATGTTTGTGAAGAACATTCTGAACTTGTTCAAGATAAGAATCCAAATGAAGCATTACCAACAAGTGCTGATGAAAAACTTTCTGAATTGGTCCAATCTGAAACAATAAATGAAATACCCATGACAACCATTGCTGAAAAACCTTATGTTGTCCATTATGAGAAGAAACATGAAGAGGTATCAAGCACATCCCCTAGAAAAACACTGAGGTCTTTAAGTTCTTCAACGGCTCAATCTGTACCATTAAGCTTGCAAAAATTAAGGACTTTCGCCACACCAAGACCATTTTTAAGTTCTAATCCTTCTCCTTTTGCTGCTGCGGTTTCATCAGCAGTCAAACGATCTCAGTCATTCAGCTGTAGCTCCACACTTGTCAAACAACCATTAAGGGTGGATTCTCCTGCTGGATGGTCTCCAGTAGCATCTCCAACTGAAGTCAAGAACCATTCTTCTCCCTTTTCAGGAATTTCACAGGAACAGTCTCTGGAAGAGGTAAGCAGTGAAATAAATGTATTACAAAAAGGTAAATTACATTTACCAAATGGACAAAACGTCAAACTTTTCTAGGTCTTATTTTTTCTTCAGTACAAAGTTTTATTAAATTTGATGCAGTTGGTCTTTGCTTCTTCAAAAATATATCTGCAATAGTTCTTGGTCATCTTTTCAACCTGAGGAACACTACAATAGAAAATGTTGTACTGCAGTTTCCATGACTCCTAAAGTGTTTTTGTTTTCTATGTTTTTATTTGTCACCAACATATATTCTACTACACAGTAGTAATGCTTTGCAGAAAAGCAGAATCCCAGCCTGCAAAAGCATTTGTCAGCTTTCTATTTCCTCGTGGCATTGTGCCATTTCTGTCTTTTGCTTCCTTCTGCCCCTGTCGATTTGCATTACCCAATGGTACTAGCTATTAAGCACTGTGAGCTTAATGTAGTTTCTTCAAAATATTTGGTTTGTCTTTTATGGTGGACCTTTTATGCAGAACGGTTTGGAAAATGATCTACAAAGTTCAAAAGCTACAAGGAAATATGATCAATCACACAGGCGCTCACATATATTAAAAAGGTTAAGCTGAACTACAATACAGTTCCTTTTTTGTTGTTTGTAAAGCAGCACTTCTGCTTTTTGGCAAATAGCCCATGTTGTCTGTAGGCCTAGTAAAGCCCGTGATTGGAAAAAAAAATAAGTATTTGTGACCTCTAGTAGGTTATATTTCTCAATAGACCTTTTAACCACACCCATAACTGAATATTTTCTTGTCTTCAAAATATTTTTTTAGACCCACGATTAACCCACTGCAGAATCATAGCATCTTTTTATGAAGACCGAATTATCGTGAAGCATTGCACCTAATGAGGATAACCTTGAAATACATATATGTTGAGATTTTTCTACAATAACTGCACAATAAATAGAATTATTTTTTTAGTTTACATTTTATATCTGACCCCTTTAAGCACTTGGGTTGGGTCTATTCAATACAAAAATCACTAATGCATTCTAATACTGTAGGGGATATTGCCTGTATTGTTTTGAGGAAACGTTGGTGTTTTTTTTTTTTTTTTTTTACCTTTAATGGGAAATAGTACTTTATTGAAAGAAAACAAACACTTTAGACAATGGACCATTTCATCTGCATTTGTATTTCATTAAAATAAAAGCATACAGTAGCATGCAACACGACACTTGGGGTCAGATTTTGGCAAACTCCTATATAGTGTACCACACCTCGATCCGGTGTCCACTGCCATTTTAGTCAATGACCATTAACCCCGGATCGGGTGTGATACCCTGCTTAATGAATCCCAGCCGTTAGCACATATTTTCTAAAATGTGCTAGTTCACACTACACCTTCAAGATCTGAAAGCTTACATCCCATTAAAGTCAATGGTGTCCTGTGGAATCGCACTATGTTATATATTTAACCCGTATTCCTTTAATTGAAGCAATTTTTTATTTTAATTCATTTCAAAATGTGGCCCATGTTTGTGCATAAAAACAGTGTCATCCTGTGTGAAGCTTTTAAAAGCACAAACGGATCCCATGGGGTGGAGTAGGAAATGCAGGTGAATATTGTATTCAAATTGTGAGAACATTGTATACTGATAAGCACACAATGAAATACATAAACACTTTTATGCAAAACCTACTCTGCGTGTATTACTGCCAATTCAATGGTTTTGGCAAAATGTCATTTTCCAAATTCACATCAAAGGTCATCCTGTTTTTTCATCATTACTGCAGATTTTTAATTTACTACTGTACTTTTAAATACTTTCTGCATGTTGCAGTTCTTTGCTAGCTAGTGCAAATGCCGATGAAAGGGCCTAAAGTGTTTGGTTTCCTTTTAATTAAGTATTGTTTCCCATTAAAATTCCCAATAAAACACACTTTACCTCAATATATTCCAGGTAACAGCCCCTACAGTAATAGGCATTCATGATTTAATTCCAAAACCACTGTCCACCTCTGAGGTACCACCACCCCCTTACCCGGCACCCTCTCCTTGTATGTGGGGGGGGGGGGGGGAAGGGGGATTGCTGCTATAACAGGGATTTTGTGACCTTTCTACTATAAATGTTTTAATTTAATGTGTTATATAATGTGTGTGCTTTCCATTTTATATTTAGTAACAATTAACTAAGCAAGTGTGTGGTGCATGTGCACTTACTAATATTCTTTCTGCTATGAAATTAATTGTGTCGATAGGCATTAGAATCGGTGAAATGTACCAGGCTTTTTAATTGTATTTTAATCAATGTGTTTAACCGTCAGATTTTAAAGACAAGGATTTTTTTTTTATAGAGACTAACCCCTGTACCCAGTGAACTAAAATACAAAGTGCACAGTACACCTGTTCTTGAGAAAAAGACTGCTGTATCATTTCAAAGCTCTGACCCAGAACAGATCCGCCAGAGTTTGCTGACTGCCATTCGGTCAGGAGAAGCGGCTGCCAATCTGAAAAGAGTGAGTGTATCATCACAAGAAATGACAATGGGTTATATTCAAAAGTCTCAGGTTTTGGTGCAAAAAGCAATGGCACAAACCGTTTCTATACTTTTCAGTATTGCTCATCTGAATATTTGTTGGTAACACGATTAGCCCATTTGCACCAAAGCTCTTTCATTTTCAAACATACGGTATCTTAAATTAAAAATAGTTCACTTTGCTTTGGCATTGCCTTCCATTAATGTCAAGCCCAATGTTCTGCTGGTCTTGTGAGCAGAGAAGTATTTAAATGTCACACGTAATCCTTAGTGCTTTTTAATTAAATATGAACTTTAGATTACCTATGCTTGATGGAATTTGACTTTTCACATCTCTGATCTGTTTTTACATGCTTGTTTACTAACTACATTAGCAAGTATATAGTTCAGAGAGTCATACTTATATTAGAACTAATTTTTTATGTCCTGGCTTCAGAATTAATGTACCTCTGTGGTGCCTTCAAGATAACGAACAAAATAATACATGTCGTAAACAAATTCTATTTACAGTGTAATTCTGTATTTGCAGTACATCTAATCAAAAACAATTGTAAGTTGTGTTAACACAAGTGCAAGTTCTTAAAATTAAAATGTGTGTTATAAACATTTATTTTATTTTTTTAAAGACAAATTACAGGAATGGTAGCTGATATTTTTGTGGCTGTAACTATTACATGTAGACTTTAATAATTTCAGTCACCTATGCCTGTGTTTCTTAACCAGAGTGCCGCGACCCTCTGCCAAGGGTGCTATGGCCCGGGGGGAAACCCTGTTGGATGCTGCACTGGCGCATTCTGCGTTGTCCGGAGGCTGTGATCCGTCTCTGCTCGCTCTCCTCTTTCAGCACGACAGAGGAGAGAGAAAAGACGGATCACAGGTTCCCTGCTGTGAATGTGGAGCATGTAATCGAGAGAGCTTATGTGTGAGGGTGAAGGGGGGGAAGTTTGAGAAAGAGGGGGGGTGTGCTCTGTGAAAAAGGAGTGAATGTGTTGAGACTAAAGGAGTATGAAGTGCGTGTGTAAAAAAGGGGGAGGGGTTGTGTGTGTGTGTGGAGGGTGAGTGGGGTGTGTGTGAGTGAGAAGGGTTGCCTGTAGTCTGATTAGCAGGGGTGCCAAGATTTAAAAAATCCTCCTGGGTTGCCCCAGCTCAAAAAAGGGTTGTGAATCCTTGACTTATGGATCGGTTATAAAAATGCTTTGTTATTACTTTCTGAACCATATTTATAACATTTTCAAAGCCGTATTGAAACCTGTTGCATTTGTTTTCTGTATAAATTTTTTTTTATCATCATAGTATGGTCTATCTTCATGACGGGTCATTATTATTATTTCTTTGATACCAGGTATTATTTTTATTGTAAGCCTTACTGTAGGTCACTACACGGGAAGCTGAACGGTTCAACACATCCTTTCATAATCACATCAGACATTTTAGAATTAAATGGGCATGTTTTAATTAATCTCTTTGGGTTATATTGTCCAGAGCAAATGTTGCCTCTTTTAGCTTAGTGTATACAGTATATTACTTGACATTGTCCCTTCTGTATCCATAAATATCACCTGGAAAATCATAATTTAAATAAGACTCACTGCATTGTGTTTCTAGACATACTTAGCGTTGTCCTCCCTTCCAATTAAGTTGCTGGGGGCAGATTTCATCAACACGGTGTAAAAGTCCATATACTGCATACAGTATATGGGTACATGAAAGTGCATACTCAGGATTTACTGCAACTTGCAGGACAAAAGCTGTCTCGGGCTATTCCAGTTGCCACAAGGAAGATTCCTAAGTTCTTCACATTGATAGATAGTGAAGTCTAGACTGAAAGTGGAATCCACTTTCTTGTTGCAATTTTTCGGCAACCTTGAGCAATTCCAGATGCCTAGACACACAGTTTTTGTTTTAGAGACTGGGTAATTTTCTTGAAATAGTTAAAGATTGTTGGTTTCATTGAGATGTAAAATTGAACCCATAATTCATACAGCTAACTGAATAATGTTTTTTTTCCCCCTCCTAGATTACTATCCGATCAAACACTATATCTATAAATGGAAGATCCCGACTCAGCCATCCAGTTTTTTCAGAAACACAACACGAGCTTTGAAACGGGTGCCAAATATTCAGCACTTTAATACCACCACCATTACATATACCAACGGATCAGTAGAACGTTTAAGTATTTTGAATTAAAGTATATGTTAATATATTAAAATAATAAACGCAATGATTTAACTCTTGTAAGCAAAGTATAAGAAAAATGTTTTGGTGTATGTAATTAACTTTAAATGAATAACCTGCCATTTTCTATAACAAATGTAAAAAAAAAAATTGCTTTAGTTATTTTTAATGACAGGTTAATTTACTTTGAATTTGAATCGACTGAAACCCTTCGTATGTTTAATATGTAGTGGTAGAGACCATTTGTAAACTAATAATTGGATCACTGAAACATTTTTTTTTTCTGAACAGTTTAAATGATAGTATATGGGTTCTATATGCTGTTGAGTTGACTTCCATTTACTGTATATAACTGCCATTGTTGCCTCTGTTACATTGTTAAATTAAACAAATCTGCAATTAGCAGTGTTGAACTCTAATTAAAAATGTTACCATATGTTTATACTTGTGTAGCAAGAGGGGAGGGGAAAATCTATTTTGCATTCGTTATATAGAACTGCCTTCTTGAAGGGAGGTTTCTGTTTTGAATTGACATGCCAAACAGATGACCATTTTCAAAAAAGTTCACTTTTCATATTCCATCCACTCGTACAAAACCTAAATAAAATCACTCTGTTTTTCACACATCACTTGCTATTCTTCTTAATCACCTAAATGTCTGCACATTGGAAAATTCGCCATTTTCAAAGGAAGGCTCTAATTGCAGATTCTCAAAGGTTATTTCTGATGCTGCTCAGGTATGCCAAGTCTTTTCTCCCCTTATCTTGCCATTGTAAGCTATTGGCACACAGAAACAAAATGGTAAGATGTGGGGATTTTACAATGTGGTAATCTGAAAACATAGACTCGACTATCTTATATACTGTATGACCCATAGAAAATTAATATTTTATAATTCATTTGTCAGTACTTTTATTTTAAAGTGCAGCCAATGAAATGCTACCGTACAGTGTAGATGTTATGAGCTTTTTTGTTTTGTTTTTTTTTTAACTTAAACACATTTTGTGTTGGTGAGATTAGTAGGAATTTATTTTTCTCTGTGAACACATTTGCCACATTAATAGTAGTTTTATTTACATTTTGTTAAAAATCTATAACCTTTTGGGTGCTACGTCTTCCTTTTTTTTTTTCATTGAATAATAGCGGTAAATAAAATGACCATGTACCAATATACAAGGGCTGTCAGAAGTCAGGACACTGTGGCTTTTATTAGTGAAGCCTGACACGTTGTTCTACTGTCTCGATATTGTTTCTCGAAGGTTAAACACATTGTAATACTTTCACGGGACCAAACAATTTAAACGGGAGTATGTTTGTTAAAAAAAGAAAATGGATGGTAAATGGATGGTAAAATAAAAAATATTGAAATATCTGATCACTTTTTATTCTTTACCTTAATAAAACGCTCCCTCTGATGATATTTACTTATTTATAAAATGTTTTGCCAGGAAGTTATACATTGAGAGTTACCTCTCGTTTCCAAGTATGTCCTGAGCAAGCAGAGGTTCATTTGTTGCAATTGGTTCATGTGTTTAAATACTGTATAGCAAGTTGTGAATTATTTTGTCTTAATCAGTCGGAGCTGCCACCGCTTTCGTGGGGTCTAGGACAAGAGTTTCCATTTGCCCCCCCCCCCCCTCCAGTGTTTCAGCTGCCTTGCAACTCCCCCCCCCCATCACCTCGCTCTTACCCCCCTCCCCACCTCTATTCGTCTCCCTCTCTTCATGTATTCCCCCTCTCTCACTCTTCCTCACACCCTCTCTCACTCTTCCCCCCACTCTGCTATCACTCAATGACCCCCTCTCCCTCAATCCACACATTCGCCCACTCATTCTGCTTCCCCCCCCTGTCCACACATATATATATACACACACACACACACACACACACTCCCCACAAAACAATAATCCCCTCCCCCATACACACAAAATACTTACCTTTTGGGGGGTGTGGGGGTCTCAGCAGACCTCGAGCCGTGCATGGAAGCTGAACAACTTCCAGGCAGGCCCAGCTATACCGGCTTCTGGCACGCACCAGAGGTGAAGATGCAAGCCGTGGGCCCGGCTTCAGGTGCTACCTGGATGAGGAGAGGCCCACAACAGCTAGAGGTACCTGGCCCGGAGCATTTGTCTCTGCTTCCCCCCCCCCACACACACATTTCTGTTTTGTACATGTAGAATGCAATTAATAGTTTCTAGAGGAAAAACAATCCCTGAATAGATATTCTGGCATTTAAATCCATTTAAAATCTGACATGTAGATTGCTGTTTTGCAACTATGGATCACTCACATTTGTAATTTGCACCTGGGAGCTCACCACATGGTGTGAACTATAGAATGTGGTTATACAAATGCAGGATGGTGTTTCTTGTTGCTAACTATGCATTAGAAGTGTTTTTTTTTTTTTTACTGGTTATTCAGTCTTTGATTGTTTTTAAATGTGCATACCACATAAGAAAACTGAATTAAAAGGAGTAATCAAATGTGCCCCGTCTCTGCCAGAGAGATACTGTACAGTACATTATTTTCTGCACTTTGCTGTCCCTTCGGACAGAAAGGGTATATTTGTGTTGATGGAAATCAAATACAGTCACATTAAAATGGCAGAATTTGTGATCATGCATTACATCTCCTAAATTCTGAATTTGTATGGTTTCCTATCGTCTGATTACGATGTTACCTAATTATTTTTGTTAGATTATAGTTCATTCCAGTAGTTGATTACAAGTAAAATAAATGTTAATTTGACATTAAAAGCCATTGATACAAACAACATTTTTTTTTTAATCTAGTGGGAAACCCATCTCTATTTTATGTCAATAGGTTTGTTGGAATCACCTCATCTGATATATGATAAAAGGGTGACTACCAGGAAGAGAGGAGGGGGCAGGACAGGTGGAAACCTTCAGGAATACCATTTTATAAGGTGCCCCATTTATGCTATACGCATTTTACTAATCAGAGTTAACACATTTCTGAGTCACAAGATGTGCATACCTGAAATTAAAATGTACAGAAGGATGAACTCCCCTATGAATTGACTGGAAAGCTATTCACTAAAGTATCAATTTCTAATGCCCACCCAAAAATAATAGCTGTGGACTTGAGGGAATAGACCTGTCACTCCTAGACCAAAATTATATTGGCTCCGTAACGTGCCATAAAGTGTTATATAGTAATTATATCCCTTAAAATGATTTGATTCACAATCATTATACATCTGTGCATTGAAATAGAATTTTACGTATAACCGATATTTGCCCTTTTTTTTCTTATTGGAACATATTTGTGATTAATGAAATATAATATTTTAGATTTGAATATTGATTTCTGTAATGTACAACACTTGTATGTCTGATTTGTAAATATGTATTTAATTGCAATCTGTTAGCTGAAATGAGTCATACATTTAATAAACACAAGGTGAATTATAGGCCATTGTTATTTTACTCCACTTTTATTAGGAACAATGCTATCTTTAAACTATCTACTTTTAGTTCTTTATATTACCAGTATCTTGATAGGTATGATGGCATTAAAAGATTGAAAGCTGCAGATCAGCAATATCCCTCATATGTTTTTTTTTTCTTTTTCATAAATCAGTGTCTGTACTATGAGAAAATACTTGTAGCATTTAAAAAAAAAAAAAAAAAACTTTGAAATTACATTTTATTGTATTATAATGTAAGAAGCATTTTTGTTTCAATAACAACTATTTATAAAGTCAGATCCCCTTCCTACTCTGAAACAACCTTTTTTTGAGCACTGCCCTCTCTGTAGCAGTGCACCAACTGTATGTAGTGGCATTCTGGTCACATGATCTCTCCCACAGAACTTTGCATCTTTAGTCCTCTTAAGCTGCACTGACAGCCATTTAGTGAACCCCCAAGCCGATTCTTCACCAATCGATCACAGGAGAATGCATCGATCGGAAACTTGGCTAATGACTTATCATGGCGTGGATTGTATTACTGCACATATTAAAGGGAAAAATAAAAAAAACGCAGCTTGGACTGCTGCTTTAAAGGCCCTTTTGTATCTGGTATAAGTGAGAAGTGAGCTCCCTATTAGTTGTTGGAAATCTTCCTTCAACAGGAAGCTTAAACTGCAGTTCCCTCTCCCTCCCTCCTCTCTCATGTTTTACATGTATTGGAAGTGGGGTCTCCGTGGCGCTGAACTGCGTTAGTTTGAAGCAGCATTTCCTTTTGCCCGTGTTTTTTCCCCCCTTGTTTTTATTAATTCAGCAGTTCCTTACAAATAAGGCAATGCAATTATCTAAGCTGCCGATCGATCCGTTCTACCATGATCGATCGGTAAAGATCCTGCTTCCCAGGGCACGCAATATGGCTGCCTATTTCAAAAGAGGGTGGTGACTACCTAAGTAGTTGCTATAGCAACCCAAGGAAGCTCAGTACATAAAAAAAAATTAAATGGGTAATAAGGGACGGGAGTGGGGGGTGCAGTATTATCTAATAGTACACAACTGACATAACATTTTGAGTGAAATGCTTTCAGCTCTGGGGACCCCCTGCTTCACCGGTACGTCATGTAGGTTTAATTCCCCTGTGTCACGTGAGCTAGTAGGTAGCCACAATTGAAACACACTAGGGGGAAATGCTCCTTTAGGTTATTAACATGGACATGAGACTTGGACACTGCCATGGATTTGAAGACTGGTAAAAGCTCTCAACCTAAGCAAGATGGCAGAGAAATGGTAAGGGATCTGGCATTACAGAACACTTACAGATTTGGTGTACATTTTTTTTTTTTTTTCTATTCATCCATAGTCCAACAAATGAATGATTGATGGCTTTCTTGTGTTATATTAACCTCTTTGCTGCTAGACAGGCCGGCAACACTTTGCCTTGCAGATTTGTGTGGCTAATAAGTGTGCCAACTGACCTTGGAACGTTCATAGATAATGCTACAGTGGAAGTGACCGATTTACGAAAAGTAAGCATTTACAGCTTGTGTGTATAGAACATTAGGTTGTATATTTCTTGACTGATAAGTTACGCTTTTGTATACATTGACATGTTGGGTTAAAAAAGTTTTTGAACACCTTTGTTTGTTTATCAGAATATACTTTCTGCTAATCCTTGTTTTTCTCTTACATCCCACCTTTGCCTTGATACTATTACTTGGTTACAAACATTAATGTGGTGTTGATATTAAATTGGCATTGACATCATAGCCTTGTCTTACAAAAATGAGGTTTTGTATTTTATAAACCTGCATTGAGTGGATACAAAAGTTTGAAAAACATTATCCAGGCCCTGGGAACATATTTTGTTTGCCGAAGGGTAAGGTAAATTAGGCAATCCACAAAACCTAGAAGATTATCATTGTAGTCATAAGTAATACAAAATAGATGAAAATAAATTGCAACTACAATAAACATTGCTCAAATATGAATAATTCCATAACCACGTGTAATATAATGCCTGATTATCACATTTAATAAAGTTATATCATCCCCATATGTGGAAATCCTCCACCTCACTACATGTTTTTGTTGTTGTTTGAAGTCAATTTATCCCTTGTGGCTAATCCACTTGTCGACTTCACTTTAGATTCACTGTATATAATGCAGGGCAATATACTATATGATGATGTAAAATGGTAAATGTATAACTATATAATATAAAATGGTTACAAATCGCCATTCTGCATCTGCACAGTTTTTTTGCTTTGGTAAAAGTGTCATATTAGTAGTAGCTGTAGGACAAATGAAATTTGTGTCTAATCACTTAATTACTAATGGCCTTGATCTTACATTAAATATTTCTTGTTTTGCTTGGTGCCTGCGAATTTATCCAGCGTTTGAGAACTCCTGTAGCTACATTAAACTTGCAATGTATCACTACCAACAAAATATTTTTTTCCCCGGAACCAATGTACTTTATTCTGTTTAAATGTCACCATGAAACGTGTGTACCAGGTTGATTGTTATTTAAGTTCTGGTTTCTAGAAAGAGGTATTTGCCGTTGGCATACTATATAAAGTAAATTGCAATGATAGTTGGTTGCTTAAAATTCTTAGTGTTTGGTGCTTACAGAAAAAGTCGCTACTAGGACAAAAAGGAACCAATTGCAAAAATGTTTAAAGGATTATAATTAAGAAAAAAATAATAATTGTAGTTGTCCGATTTTATTACGAGTCGAAAATATATAATACAAAAAATGTCAGAACACACAAGGGAAGATAAGTCAGCAGACACACACTGTTACATGTGCAAACTAGAGCAGTGTTGCACGGCCCCCGTCTGTTATGATGTATTTTTTTGTATTGTTGCTGGGTTTTTTTTTTAAACATTAAAGAAGAAACTCTGGGAGACCAAAAGAAAAATGTGCATTTATCATTTATTTTTTGAGTGCTGATCATTATATAAGATTGGTAACTGCTTACTTTTTCTAAATAGGATTCAATATTTTGAGCAATAACTTGTCCCAAGGATAAATTTACGTTTTCATGTCCAGGAAAAGTTCAAGGCAGTTGTGGTATCTTGTACTTGTTGATAAAGTGAGACATGAGAACTCCACCACATCTCAAGGCAAAGAACACATTATTCCACACATTTTCAGCTTTTTTGACTATCACTTGCCATTTTATTTTTGAAGGATTTCTATTTTTAATTCCTAGACAAAATAAACACGTAAATATCTCAGTGTTTTCAAAGTATATCATTTTGTATCAAAATAAACATTTCTAACATTTTTAAGTTTTGGTTCTAACGTGTGTGCATGTGCGTGTGTGTGCGTGGAGAGACACACAGACCAGACCCTGACTGACTCCTGGAAAATAAATCCCCTGGGGGCTGGTTGCTGTGCCAGGTAAACAGAGGAAATGTTCACAGGGGAGTATGTGTTTATAAAATACACTCAATACGGCACTGACAAATATGAGATCAAAAGGTGGGTTTATTCAATACATAGATGCCAACTCCCTGATACTTGGTGTTTCCATGGATTAAATAAACCTACCTTTTTGATCTCATATTTGTCAGTACTGGTATTTAATGTATTTATACACATATATCTCCTGGTCATCCCATGGCAGTGGTCACCTTCCAGCTGAGATAGAACAGAGAAAACTTACCTGTGGGACCTATAAATGGTCAAACCCTTCTCTTCCAGGTACTGTAGTCGTCTTCTGTTCTACTACAGTAGATGAAGTAGATTTTTTATTAATTTTTTCATAGATGTTTTTAGGCTTACCCGACTGCTTTTTTCAGTCAATTCCAATGGAGTTCTCAGTCTCTCTTCTGCTGAGGGACAGATTTTGCACACAAGCGGGCTGGGTTGGGGAGGCCTGGAACATGCTATGGCATTGGCCACACATGCAGCAACAAGCAAAACGGAAGTAAACACTCCCGAATGGGGAACAGGATGTATGCTTCTCCCCTCTCCATTAATAGAGAATTTGATGCTCAGCTTGATGCATGCACTGGGACGTGTGGGGTCTGCCTAAGCTCCTAAACGCGTGGTTGGAGACCACTTGATCATGGCGTGACCAAACCAGGAAGTACAAAAGACAGGCCGCATGGAGTGCTCCGTGCTGCCCTGAACTGAATAAGTCACAGGAGAAGCTGAAGATTTGAATTAAGCTAATCCTGGATGTAATAACTACAATGGAGTCTACTTCTAAGACTTCAATTCCAAAAAGCCTAAAGGTAAGCTCAAGTGTTAGTTATTGAACATTTTTGTAAAAGATATTCTGTACATTTATCAGCCCTATTGAAAAGATTGTATATTTAGAGGACATCAAGGATGTTTCTAGTTCACGAGTTGATCAAGGTGTACATAAAAAAAGAGCGGATGTACCGTTTCGAAGTGAAGGAGGCAGAGGTATGGGATGCAGCTTTTAGCAGGATCGCGAGGAAAATAACATTGCTAGTAGGCAGTGCATCCTTTCGCGATCCAATGAATAGACACATGGAGAGTGCATTAAGAAAGTCGTTCGTGGCAGCAGGAGCGACCGGCAATAACTGTCACCGCTATTTCCAGAGCAATGACGTGGATCAGCAACATTGAAGAAGCTCTGCAGAAGGGCATCAAGCGAGCATCTATCGTTAATGCGCTTTCTGAGATAAAGCTAGCTACAAATTTCATTGCAGAGGTATCGCTGGTCAAATCAGTATTGGCTAGAAGAGCCTTGTGGCTACAACCCTGGTTTACTGAGGCATCTTTAAAGAATTATCTCTCTAATTCCATTTGAAGGTAATCTACTCTTCGGACAGGAACTGGATATGATCATTGAGAGCCTCTTGGGGAAAAGGTTTTTTTCTATCCCAAAAGAGGAGTAAGAAGATCTGTGGGACTACCTGGGCAAAATTAAAGAATGGCCTTCAGAGACATGAGATCCCACAGACCAGAAAGAAGTAATTCAAGATCACCACCATGGAGAGGACAGAGTAGTCTTTTTGTGCCTCAAAGGGACGTTGATCCTCACATAGATATGCATGAGATAAGGGGAGCCCACCCAGCAATCGTGGGCTCACATCATCACAGATTCCTGGGTCCTCAGTATTATCGACAGAGATTATTTCTTCAAATTCAGGGAAAACACAGATGCAATTTTGGTACTTCAAAGATTCCTCAGACAAAGTGTAAGAGAATTGTTAAACAACAGGGCTATACGACCAGTGCCTTGGAATCAGAGAGGATGGAGTTTGTATTCAATAATGTGCCTGGTCCAAAAGAAAAACGGTATCTTCAGTTGGATTTAACAAATGTCAACACATTTCTCAGAATACATCATTTCAGGATGGAATCACTGAATTTACTGATTGCAGCAGTAGATCCTGGAGATTAGATGGTGTTTATGGATCAAAAGACTCCTATCTACATATACCTATAGCAAGCACACACCAAAAATACCTAAGATTTGCAATGCATCAAAACCATTATCAATTTGCGGCATTAGCTTTCGGTCTTGTGACTTCACCAAGAGTTTTCACAGAGGTCCTGATAGCATTGATAGCAGAAGTCAGAAAGGAAGGAATTCATATAATCTTTTATCTGGATGACATCCTTCATAAAGGCCAAAGACCAAGATATTTTACTGTAGCACCTCGCAAGGGTGATGGAACTGTGAGAGGACCACGGTTGGCTCACCAATTTAGAAAAATATCAACTAATACCATCTCAAATATTACCTTAATGAGTGTAGAGTTCAATATGTCCCGAGGCCTTGTTTCCCTCAAAAGAAAGGATAGAAGCAAAAGGGTGTATTCAAGCATGTTAATGCAATACTGGCCATAGGGCAATTTTCATCAGCTATACAGGTCATAAAATGGGCAAGATGGCACATGAAGATTTTCCAATTCAATTTCATTGAGCAATGGGACAGTCCACAAAGAGATCCGCTTCAGCTAATATGGATCCCAGAGAAGGTAAAGATATCCTTACAATGGTGGAAACAAGACCACAATCTAAAACGGTAATTCGCTACAAGATTATTTATTTAGTTATAAAATATTTTACCAGGAAGTAATACATTCAGAGTTACCCCTCGTTTTCAAGTATGTCCTGGGCACAGAGTTATAACAATACATATGAAAAAAGAACTTTAAGCGCTACAGTGAAAATGACCTATTGTGCGTATAACCACAGTGTATAATTATCAATTACATACATCAACCAATATTAAATAGATAAAGGGGAGGTGCACCCAAAATTACCTGTCCCTAAAACAAATGCAGCCAACAAGGTCCAGGACCCCACAAAGTGCCGAGTAGAAAAGTATATGGAAGAATGACCTAGGCGCAAATGAAAGAACAAGGGAGAGGGAGGAAAGAAAACATAGGGTAGTATGTCTAATCAAGCGTCACAAACAGATGGTGAGAGATACACTCACCCTTAGGTGGTACATAAGAGCCTTTATCCACACAATTGGGATATGGAACTTTGGAGTTAACTCTAGCAGAGATGTCAGTTGCCTTCTTTCTTGATTGAATTTTGATCTTAGATGAATACCATATCATGAGGAGAGAGAGGGAACATATATAGTGCAACACCGTTTTATTAAAAAACTTTAAAAAACACACATAAATAAAATACTCACCATCTGTAAGTATAAAAACGGCAATTGGAGAGATTTTAACCAAACTGAGTCTCTCAAATTCAGTTTGTGCCCCGACCTGCTGATGTACAATAGTATAGACCTGATTTGGAGTCCTTTCCACACCGTTTTGCTCCATGTACCGGTGTCTGATCACCGCACACTTCCGCGTCACGTGCTGGTCTCCAAGTCTCGCGAGATTTCACCAACTCTGCTCACTTGCTCTGGAGCTGATCTCATCCAAGGGAACTCCTCAGCTTGGTCTCTCTCCATGTCTCGCCTCTCACTGTGTTGCCACCAACAGTAATCACCCAACGTTTCACCAGATACGGCTTCTTCAGAACCCCTGGAATTGACATTCCAGGGCGTGGGGCTGACGAAATACAGCAGTAAGCAAACACCGATATTAACTCATAGCACGCTGGATATGTGCAAAGGAGAGCAGCTTTTGGGGAACCAGGCGACACAAATGTAGGCCAAGAGTGTGTTACAGTCACTACCAACACAAGTGGCACAGGATGGCACTGCCATGGAGACTATCCAGAAAAATAAAAATTACAGTATGTAGGATATCAATTTTCAAATAAAATGTTGAAGTGGCAATGTACGCATGAACCAGTAGATTACACAAGGATAAAAATAAGATAATGATCAGCCAGAGCATGTAAGAGAGAGACACCATGGATGGGAACCTTTTGAATGAAACCAATAGAAGAATGAAGCAGGAATGGAGCGCATTTGGAAGAAATTACAATATTTCAAGGGAACTTGAACACTGTGCTTCAAGAAGAAGGTTTTCGAACCGTATATTTTGTCTGTGCTCACTTATAGATGTGAAACTTTGACCCTAAATGCACATTTTTTTTTTAAGCTTCAGACAACGCAAAGAAGTATGGAGAGCTGTATGATAGATATTACCCAACGAGACAGGAAAAATAATTAATGGGTTCAAAAAGAAACATACAGTAAGTGTGATATCACAGGTTTGAAGAAATAAAAATGGCAGTGGGACGGACATATCGCAAGAAGAAATTACCATTGTTGGACAAATATGGTACTCTACTGGATTCCAAAAGGAATTAAAAGACCAAGATGATGGAGCGCATGCGCGACGGTGAGGAGAATGGAGCCCTGATTTATGAGCTCCGCTCCCACCGGCACTTACAAAGCAATTTAAAGACACAGAAGTGAATAAACAGTGAATAAAAAACCATCATTATCTGTATAAACATCCGAGGATGGCAGCAAGCAAGGCGAAACGAGCTAGAAGTCAGCCGGTCACAACATATTTTAAAAGAAAGGGGGTGACCCAAGCGGAGAAACCGGAGCTTCCCACGCAACCCACCAACATGGACCCCGACAGTGATCCCTCACTAGAAGATGACAGAGACGAGGAGACGGTCCGGCGCTTTCGTCCGGAGCAGACCCGCACCCGACTCCAGAGCGGCAGCCATCTTGCAGAGGTCCTGCCTGGAATCGCGCGGGAGGCTTAATGGCTTTTGCGCGCTTGGGGCGTGACGTCACCACTACGTGCCCTCTCATCGCGAGATCTCGGACGCCCCTGGATGACGTCGGGATGTCAGTATGAAAGGCAGAAATTTCACCGCCAACGCATCGGAGCCGTGCTGGAGGGGAGATGAGACTGCAACATCTCTTCCTCCAACTACTCAAGACTCCCTGAATGCTCCAGGTGGAAACACAGACACAAACACTATCCCCTTCCCCCTTTCCACTCAATAAAAAAGCCACCCGCAATATTAAATAACCCCAAATCAATAAAGAGATCCAGATAAATTTCACCTTATAAAACGGTTCAGCCCTTAATTTAAGATTATAGACTATATAGTGGAAAATATATGATCCCTATATGGTTCTTACATAATTACTATAAGCTCTTTAGCTTATAGTCAGACTGTGGGTGTTATTTATTTATATGTTATACATGGTATACGTTATGTGTTTATTGTTATATGATATATGATTGTTATGTGATATGTGATATAGGATGTACGATGTATGACGTACGATATATGATATATGATACGTTGTGTGTGATATATGGTATATGGTACATGATATATGTTATCTGATATCTGGTATCTAAATGTTTTTGAAGTACTATAAATGTATCGCAGAAAGGCTATAGAGATGTTAGTTAGGGTAGTTAGGTTAGATAGAGGTTAGATGTGTTTATATATGTTAGATATATGTTATATATATATATATATTATATATATGTTATATATGTTGTATATGTTATGTATATATAGGTTATAAATATGTTATTTAGGTTGTATATGTTCTATGTTATATGGATGTTATATAGATGTTAGGTTAGTTAGTTAGGTTAGATAGGTTAGATATATGATGTGAACATACAATATACCTATCAGAAGCATCTTAGTCAACATCCTAATTGGATGAGTTACTCTGAAATACATAGGTTATGCGAGGCAAGATATATAGAGGGTATATACTATATACGTTATATGTTTTATCTATATATACACGTTATTTCATTTCAGTTAACCCCACTAGCCCTGTTACTCTTAGCATTACTATTACTGTTATTGTTATCGTCACGACACACTAGCAAAGGTCATTGAGTGTTATTACGTTAATGTCACTGTCATATGTTTGGTCGCAGTTGACAAGTTATACAATTCATGGAAAAGTGTCGGAGGGGCTACGCTCCTTCGCGCATGTGTTCCCTTTTTTGGTCCCCAGATTTGAGGTTCCAATTTCAAGACCCAGGGTGGTCGGCCTCCATTACAGGAGATTGGCCCAGCCTTAAGATGGAGCCAGACGACTCACCTTCTGGGCGCAAGGGCTACTCTCGGGGGCCCCCGAGATGCGCTCTTGTTTCTTGTTCTTCCCTTTTTACATTTTTTTCTTCTTTTTCTTTCTTTCCCATTCCCGTTTTAGCCCCCTTGTTGCTTCCCTTGTATTGTCTACCCTTCCCCGCCCTCTTCCTCCCCCTTCCCTCCCTAGGATGCACGGTCCCCGTCTAGAACATCTAGCTGACATGGCAACTATGGACACATCTGAAAAAAGCTTCAGGAATAACATCACGAGTAAGTACACAGATCACCACACGCATTATCTCTTGTACCATAAAATATGGCTTTAACATTAATGTCTCATAATGTGAAGGGCTTTAATAGCCCGATCAAAAGAAAGCTTGCTTTTACGGATTACAAGAGAAAACAAGCGGAGGTGTTATTCTTGCAGGAGACACACTTCAGTAATAATAACTCTCCTAAGTTTCTGTACAAGGGCTTTTCCCAATTTTACACGGCATCGGCATCAGTCAAAAAGAGAGGAGTAGCCATCTTATTTAGTAACACAATCCCATTTGTTGCCCAGACAATAAAAAAAGATGCTGAAGGTCGTTTTATCATATTAACGGGAACAATACATGAGCAGCCCATCACATTGGCCTCCCTCTACGCTCCCTGTACACAAGAGGCATCTTTCTTCGATAGATTCTTCATCTTATTAAACTCAGTAGCTAAAGGATATACTATAATAGCAGGAGATTTTAATATCACAATGCAATCTTCACTAGACAGATCAGGGGGAGGCGACTCTGATAATAAAAAAGCTCAAGACACCCTGCACAGTGCCTTGAAAGACAATCAACTACTAGATATATGGAGGGAGCTCCACCCTACGACTAGGGACTATACCTTCTACTCCCACCCGCATACCTCATACAGCAGAATTGATTATCTCTTTGTTTCATGCCACTTGGTTCCTAAGGTCACTCATACAATGATCCATGATGTTCCATGGTCTGACCATGCACCAATTGAGCTCAGGTGCAACAATATTCAGGCCAATCGACCAGGCGCAAACTGGAAACTCAATGAGTCTATCCTTAAAATACCCGAAATTTGCGATACAATAGGTCAAGAAATAGCTCAATTCTTTGAGATAAACACAGGCTCTGTGGAGTCCCATACGGTTTTATGGGAGGCTCATAAAGCAACTTTAAGGGGCATATTAGTAAATATCACTGCCAAAAGAAAACGAGTAAGGGACTCCAAAATTAGGATGCTCCAATCCAAATTGCATTCCCTCTTATCGAACCACAAGATCAACCCTGACCCACTCACGACACAGGAACTGAAGGCACAAAAATTGAATTAAATATGTTACTGACTTCCCGTGCGGATAATTCCCTATGTTGGTCTAAGAGGAAGTTTTATGAAAAAGCTAACAGGCCAGATATGATGCTAGCCCGAGCACTAAAGGATAGGCAATCTAAGTTTAATATCCAAGCTATACGCTTAAAATTGGGTATACCCACGGCCAACCCTAAAAAAATAGTAGAAGAATTCGGTTCATTTTATGGTTCCCTATACGATGGAAAGAAGGTGGCACATAACAACACGAGCAGAGCACTGAGAGATTTCTTAGCCAGCTCAAAACTGGAGAGATTGACAGAGCTTGACAGAGAAGCTATGGGCGCTGACTTCACGTTAGAAGAAGTGTCGCAAGCTATTAAGGAACTTAAACCATCAAAAGCACCAGGCCCTGATGGCTTCTCGGGGCTTTATTATAAGAAGTCCTTCAATTAACTCGCCCCGCGGTTGCTCCAAATGTTCAATGCTATATTAGCAGGAGCCCCTATTCCTGAAGATATGCTGTGGGCGTCTATATCACTAATACATAAACCTGGCAAGGATCCGCTAAACTGTAAAAGCTATAGGCCAATTTCTCTAATCAATACCGATATAAAAATATATGCTAAATTACTGGCCAATAGATTAAGTCTAATCCTACCCAGACTAATACATCCAGATCAAGTTGGTTTTGTTAAGGGGAGGCAGGCAGCGGATAACACCCGATGATTTATTGATCTGTTGGAATTGGCAAACAAAAATAACACACAAAGTATGTTATTAAGTCTGGATGCAGAAAAAGCTTTTGATCGGATAGACTGGCCATACCTAAAGGAGACGCTCGCAGCATTCGGCTTCGGAAATCGGGTGAGTGGAGCGATTATGTCGCTGTACTCAGGCCCAACAGCCAGGGTCATACATCAGGGCTTCCCCTCGGTCCCATTTCAAATCCAAAGTGGCACGAGACAGGGGTGCCCTTTATCTCCCCTCCTGTTTGCCCTATGTATTGAACCCCTGGCGGCACGCATTCGGGATAGTCCGGATATCTCAGGGTTAAACGCATACTCCCAATCACATAAAGCGGCCCTGTACGCAGATGATATCCTATTAATCATCTCAAAACCAATCATATCATTATCTAACCTGTTTGACCTACTAGACAAATTTTCTAAGGTCTCTGGGTTCAAGATAAACCAATCCAAATCTGAAGCTCTAAATATCAACCTCCCTAGACATACAGAGAAACTACTGAAACTGAATTTCAATTTTAACTGGCAAAAGAACTCTATAAAATATCTGGGGATCCATATCACCAAGGATGCAAAAAGCATCTATAAGGCAAACTATCCCAACCTAATTTGGACTCTAAAACAAGACCTAATCAGATGGTCTTCCAAGAAGATTTCTTGGATTGGAAGAATACACAGCATTAATATGAACCTACTTCCCCGTATCCTATACCTCTTCCAGACATTTCCTGTGCCACTCAAACTGAAGGATATACTCTCACTTCAGTGTGAAATATCCAACTTTATCTGGGGAGGTAAAATACCGAGAGTCAATAAATCGAATATGAAGAGACCTACAGAGACCTAAGCAGGGGGCTTAGCGGTACCCTGCCTGTTGTCATATTTTAAAGCGGCTCAATTAAGGCAGATTATACAATGGTATTCTGACCCTAAATTAAAAAGATGGGTGGAGCTAGAGAGTGCTGCTTGCTCCCCATTAGAGCTAATAACCTGATTTGGCTACCTAAAACGACAAGGAAAAATGCTATGTTGCCGCTTACCTCAATGGCAAACTCCATATCGGTCTGGGAAGTATCAAGATTAAAAAAACTCACTCACCTCAGGAAGTTCTCTGATGTCACCCATTTGGAACAATCCTAGCTTTGCACCGGGTCTTGGTCACAATCACTCAATTTGGAAACTAAAAGGATATAATAGACTCAAGGATCTGGAGGGCTATAATCTAAAAATTAAATCATTCGACCATGTCAGATTAGAAAAAGATATTCCCCACGTTGAATTCTATAAATACCTTCAGCTCAGAGCATTCTATAATAAATTCGCCCCATACCCCCCATTGACGAATTTCGAAAAGCTCTGTCGGGCAGATACCGACACTAAGGGACTTATATCTACGATATACGGAGAGGTAATCGAGTCTGCAGCTTCAAAGCAACAAATGCCATCATTCTGTATCCAATGGGAAAGGGACCTAGGGGAGACTTTGGAAGACAAAGAATGGAACGCCATATTTTTAGCTGCCGCAAAAAGTTTGATATGCACCACACTAAAGGAGAACGCATATAAAGTTCTTATGAGATGGTACTTCACTCCACTCAAATTATCTAAGTTTATACCAGGGTCCTCCCCATTGTGCCCGAAACAATGTGGAGGAACAGCTGTCCTGTTACATATGCTGTGGTCTTGCCCGCAGATATCCCCAGTGTGGGAAAAGATCAGGAATTGGATCTAGAGGATTTTTGACCTCACTATTCCCCCAGACCCTTGGCTGTTTCTTTTGAACAGACCCCTAAAGGGCCTATCAAAGTCACACAACAAACTAATTGCACATTTCTCAATAGCCGCGCGGTGCGAGATCGCAGCATTATGGAAACGCCCCGATATTCCAATTATCCCAAAGATTCGGAATCGTATTTGGTTTATTTGCCAGATGGAAAAGTTAACGAGCTTAGTTAACGACACTGGTGACAATTATCTAAAAGTCTGGGCTCCTTGCTAGCTCAGACAGACATCCCTGGGGTAGAGCGTAACACAATTTGGCTATAATAGTAATAAATGCATTCTCCTCCTAGGAGGTGAAGACCCGGTTCACACTTAGAACCTCACACACCTTAAGATCAATCATGTATATTCTCACACGACCTCGGTGGCTGTCAGGCAGTTCTAGAGCTGTCCCAGCAGCTCTTGGAGGCTGTTGCATCCTCATCCTCTGAACCCCCATCTCTCTTTCCTTCCCACCCCCCTTTTTTTTTCTCCCATTTATGACAGTTATCATTTTCCCCCAATTCCTCACAATATGAATGACAATCCCCTCTCGCACGTTAAGTAGGGCTCGAAAAAACGTGTGGGCTTGTTATGCGTATGTTAATATACATTTTATGCTACTCTGATCAATGTGCACCTGATTTGTTTTTTTATGTATACCAAGCATGTATTCATTAATAAAATACAAGTTATAAAAAAAAAAAGACCAAGATGATGACCAAAAGATGGGAGGATGAAATCAGAAAATTTGTTGGCGCAACGTGGAGAAGATGCTTGCAACCGCAATACCTGGAAGATCATTGAGGAGGCCTTCATCCAGCAATTAATCGACTGCCGCTTGACGTTCAGCCAATGAGGGCGAACCAGCTTTGTGACACGTGTGCCACGCCCCCGCAACGCATCTACGATCTCCAGCAGCCAAGTTCACAAATCGTTTGGGCTGCAGGAGTGTGCGTGGCGGCACGCTCGTTCTCACATAGCCGCGCAGGGACAATAATCCTCTCCTTTCTGATGGTTTCAAAGTTGCATTGTATGTTAATGATCTGCATTGTGAATAACTTTTACAATTCATCACTAAAAAAACCTAAATACACTTTAATTCTAAGATGAATTTTGTCAAGCTGAAAGGAGGTTTTCCATAAGCTTTTAACTCACAATTGGCTGCATACATCTTCTATTAAACCTTGGTAACAGTTTACTGTAGCGTGCAATAATTTAACTGACCTTAACATACTGTAGCTCTAAAGGTCCGGGATTAGGAAAAATAATAAAAAGTAGAAAAGCATTACATTTTATAAACCTACAGGTATATAATAAATTATTTTCACACTATGACTGTTAGTAAATAAAAATTAGCATAATATTTATAATAAAAAATAAATACATAATTCTGCTTTTAATATAAATTGTATCAATCCAGTTATCAACAAATAATGTGGTGTATGCATATGATGTATATTTTTTGATCATTTCTATGACCTTTTTAGCACTGAAATTTTGGTGAACCCACTTATTACATTTTTATTAAATCTTCGTACATAGGCTGCATATTGTTCTCATCTTCGTGTAGCACCTGCCCCCCCCCCTCTGCCACAGAAGATCGGGCCACTACATGGGTGTTTTCCCTGGGCACTGTAGCTCACCTGACAATCTCTTGGCTCTTACTTTGCAGCGCCTCCATCCCATGAGGCAATACTCCATTCCAATAATCACACACCATAGTTGGTCCAACGGTAGTTTTATTGTACAACAGCATGATCGTCCTCCAGCCCTGGAGCAGACCCCAGGGCCAGGGTCTTGAGGCCCCAAGATTCCCTCCTAATCTCCTTGACCCTCTGGTATGGAAAATGGTATCACACAGTCTCATAATCAACACCTCAATTTGGTGGAGTGTCAGTTTTTATACCCAGGGGGGAAGGGCTTGTAACCCTGCCCCATAACAGGGCAGGTCCAGGTACTGACAGGCATCACACCATATACATGTGACCCATGAAACTCCAACTGCCGGTTTAAGCCTGCCCCTGGATAAGAAAACATAGTACCCATCCAGGCTGCAACTGCTGACTAAGACCTGCACAGGAGTTTAACCCCAACACTGCCTGTTCCTATCAGGACATAGTGTTGAGGCCAGCAGAAGACTACAGACAGGGGCACTTGGCTCTACATCCTCCCTCTGGTGAAAACCCTCCTCATGACCCCGCATGAGAAGCATAATTATGCACCATCAATAATTGCGCTGGCCTCATTATGCAGTATATCCCTGCTGTATCTCCTTTTTTTCAATTTGCAGTACCGCCCCCGCCGTATCAATAGTAAAGGTCAGGGTCTGGCTTCCGGACAAGCTTACCTTCCTTATCGGGCATTGTATTCCAGTAACTAATATGCTGGCGCACAATTTCTGCAGCTTGTTCAGGGGTGTATTCCCCTTCCTCCCACCAATGATCTACCTGGTCTTTCCGTTTCAATATAAATTGGTTTTTCCCCATATGAGGTACGTACCCCTGGAACATAGGATCCCACCAGTCCAACCCTCCACCTCCCACAATAGGCTTACACGTTACAGTACTCACAACCGGACACTGGAGATCCATGGACATTCTAGTGGACAGTGGGGACGTGACAAGGGCCTATGCTCCCCGGTGAATGCTGGTGTGATGGTGAGGGGGTAACCAGGCTCTTAATAAAGGTCAAGCCCTGTTTTGGTTAGCTCTGATCCAAGTATTTGGGTTCAAGTGTCAGCTCTTGAGCCCAGTAACTGTAATGCATAATCTGTCAAATGCGTTAATAAAGAATTTGTGTTTTTGCCTTTCCAGGGATGCCAGTAAGCAGGGATTGCTAGGGTATGAGTTTCAAAGGGGGGTTTTGTGGAGAAGTTGTTGTCAGAATGTACCTAGGTCGTCGGGGTCCGGAGTTGTCGGTTCCCCTAAAAATATACCCGAGAATCATGCTTGGTTCTCGGATACATGTAGGCACATTGTCCCGGCAATATCTCCATTTGAAAACACTTGCGCGACTCACCACTAGGGTTCCCTGCTTCAGCACAGCCAGAAAGGTAAATGGGGCAAAGGGATGCAAAGTGTCCCCGTAACTATGATGGGTCCCTAGGTTAAGGGGGATACCCAGTTAATTCCCAGGTAGCCCAGAACCTGCATTGGGGTTCATGGGCACTCCAACCATAATTATAAGTTTGTGAGGGGACTCTTAGAGTCCAGTCCAAGTCTCTTAGATAGTTTGTGGGGAAAAAAAGCTTGTTGAAAATAAAGTGCAACTTTCTATTCTATTCCCCATACCCAGACACTTAGGAAATGAGCTGGGACTTTCAGAACCAATGTTCCGACAGACTACGAGGGCTACCAAGTTGGTGCCAGTAAGTCTGCTGAACATCAGAGATGAAAACCCCCAGAGGATGCCAGGGGTGTGAAGACCATTTGGGTAACAGGGAAGGGCTCAAGTATCCATGGGCTGGGATGAATGGCAGTCGTCCTGGCTGCAATTTGTCTCACCAGACTTGGAGGAGCCTGACCCAGCGGGTGGCATCTGAATAGCAAGTGACTAAGATTCCCCACTTACCTGGCTTTCCAGATCGGATAGCTCTGATTGGCTGTTGAGAAAGTTCCCACGCTCTGTTTTGCTGTAGTATTTTGTAAATGAACTCCAAAATACTATTAAGAAACCCCTAAGCCAATCACCGGAGAGATTTTGAGCGCCAGAAGTTGGGCAGGCTTTTTGAAAGTACTCTTGCATGAATAGCAGAGCACCAGCTTCAGAAAAGTCCATATTTTTGTGACCAAGTTCTCAGAAAGGAACATAGCGGTCGTGGTTTGGATGTCAAGCCTATTTTAGTTCCAGGATGTTTGGAGCTTTGTCCCGGTCAAGGAAAAACTCTGTTTTAGAGTGCACAGCAGCTAGGAAAGTTTAGTTTTTTTTACCCCTGTCCCCAAGTAAGTGTGTCTTTTCATCTGTATTTTGTGTATCATTGTGTGTATGCCTATTTCTGTGAATAAATCTCAATTTATTTCATTATCTTGTTTTGCTCAATATATGATCTTGGTAAAAGGTATACAAAAAACGTGGTCTCCCGTGACACCCAGGGCCTTCTCCCAGGGTGCTGGGGCATCAACAGGGGGCATCAACAGGGGGCATAACATGGGGTTGGACCAGCACCGCAATGTCCTGGGTCCTTTCTTTGATGAGGGAGAAAGAATAAAGTCCACATAACTTTAGGACAGTCTTGGCCGAGAGCCATCAGCACCTTAACGGTGTCCTCCCTACGTATGTGGCAGTGTGCGGTCGGCATCGGCAGTCTCAGCACCTCTCACCATTAGGGACAAATCGACCTCCGGAGCGGGAACGCTGGAGGTACCGGCCAATACCTCGGAAGTAGACACCTCTGCTTTACTCAGCTGGGCTGTGGCACCCGCGACGATCTGCTGGGCTGATGTACGATATCGAACAAAGTCCTCCTTGGCGCTGGAATTCTGGTGTTGCTGGTGTTATTCCATTTGTATGTGGAAAAAACAATGTACTTACATTGGTGTGTATAAGACCTCGTCCAGGGTTCCGGCGGGCGTGCTGAGGCGCGCTGAGGCTCTAGGAAAGCGGGTGCTTTCCCTGGCCTTAGACAGCGTGCTGTCAGGGGGAAGGCCGGGGGCGGGCCAGTGACGTCACAGAGCTGGTTTGCCCTCATTGGGCGAACCGCTCACGTGACCGGCCCTGCGCTCCGGCAAGCGCGTGATTTTAAAAATGACCTAAGACCTACGCTTCCGCAAGCGCGCGGAAGCATAGGTGAGGCCCTACTAAAGACACTCTCATTGCGGCTGTAGGGGCTCACAGGTTAGTGCAAGCGCGCCTCAGCATGGCTCAGCGCGTAAGCGCTGACCATGCCCGAGGCCTACGGTGTAGATACATCACGCCTTGAAGTGCACAAAGAGGTGACTAAATTCATAGACAGGTCATATTGATATATATGCATTTTTCTTGTTGTTTTTTCCACATACCAATCGGAGAATAACGCCAGCAACACCAGGATTCCAGTGCCAAGGAGGACTTTTTTCTATATCGTATTCAAGGATGTCACTTTTGAACTGACCTTCAAGTTGTTTGGGCAGCAGGCCTCTGGACAATATATCTAGTTGGTATTGTATCTAGGTTATATACTGCAAGAAATTACTTTTGAGCGCTAAGGTTGTGTTTAATATAGCTGGGCTGATGTAGTCACAGGAACCTCCCGGCATGGGTGTAGCACCTCCACTTCTTCGTGAAGACCCTCCACAGCTGCACTCTTCTCTCGGGTGAGGCAATACAGGAACCACCACTACCGGGTCTGCCAGTGGCAGATCCAAACCCTGGTCGGCACTGTTGGTCAGAGAACCAGAGCCGCGGACCAGAGCACTCCTCCGTTGTGATGAAATATTTCATATATCATGTCCATGTAAACTTGCTCCGCACTGGCCGAGCATTATCCATCAATATCTGTAACCGGTGGACCAGTGGTTAGTTACAAGACCCTGAACTTTCCTCCTTTAGTTCCTGCGACGAGCTCCACCTTGGGGGGGGGGGGTGCCTGTTTTCAAGTGCCCACACTGGCTGGTATCCTCCACAGGCACTTTTTCCTCCCCAACTTCAAGCGGATAGTCCTAATATGGGGACGGACTATCTTTCACGCCTGGTCCCCGGTTGACCACCCTATCCCACTCGCGATTCTAGCTCATAGTAGGGGAGCACACACACTGCAGTCCAATCGTGGTGGGTGCAATCTTTCAAGTCACATCCCCCTGGCGGTGATACAGCGGTGTTCAGGCACCTCTCAACCCTGGAACATAGCACAGGGGTTTTCTGGAACTTGCCAGGAACCAAGATGGCTTCAATGGCAAGTTCCAGAAAACCTCTGGACTGGAACCCTTACAATTCAGTACAGGGAGTGAGTTAACTCCTTCACTCCCTCACAGAATCAGCATCAGGATGCATCAGATACTTCAGAGGAATCAGAAAGAACTGCACTTTTCTTCAAAGCGGTAGAATAGTAATCAGCAACGGGTACATCAGGCTCTGCACAGGAATCCGTGAGTAGTAAATCTGTCTTTAAAGCGGGATCCATTGAATCAGTAAAGATTATATTAGGTACTGCACTTAAATCAGTAAGGGGTAAACCTGTCTTTGAAGTGGAAGCCTTAGACCGCGCTCATGGTGGCGACGTACAAGCGCGCACTTCCGGGACTCTTACCTGATTTCCTATTGTAGTTCCTCGAGTGCCCATGGCGCTGTAGCGCGTCGACACTGCTACATTTTGGCCCGATAAATACGTTTGTGATTTTGGGCTGCAGTCGCATGACGTCAGCATCACGTGAGATGGGTCAGGGTGAGGGCCGAATCAGCTGTGTGACGCGTCTGTGATGCATTAGCCACGCCCCTGAACGCCTCTCCAATATCCTGCAACCTAGTGCACACATCACTGGGGCTGCAGGTGTGCGCGCCCGAACCGCCACTATGAGCTCGACCTTAGAGTCAGTAATGGGTACTTCAAACACTGCGGAAGAATCAGCGAGAAATAAACTTGACTTTGGAGTGGAAGTCCCAGAATCATCAAAAGTTAAATAAGTTACTGTACTGAAATTAGTGAGAGGAAAACTAGTCGGATGTGTAGAGTTTAGGATTAGAAATAAGTACATCAGAAATTGTGGAGGAATCGGTGAGAGGTAAACTTGTTTTAATTGTGGGCATTTTAGGATTAACAAGGGATAGCTCAGGCTCTGCACTGAAATCACAGATGAATAAGTCTGTCTTTAAAACGGGAACCTTCGAATTAACAGATGTTATAATGGGTGCTGTAGACAGATCAGAGGGAGATATGCTTGTCTCTGATGTGGGAGTCTGGAAATCAGCTGTTGTTATACCAGGTACTGCAGAGGAAACAAGGACGGATTTGCTTGTCTCTAAAGTGGAAGATGGGTATACCAAATATTGTGGGATCTTTAAGACACAAGCCTTAGTGTCAAGGGTAGGGAATAACCTTGTGGGGAAATTAGTGAAGGTGAACATGTGATTAAAGCAGGAGTCTTAGAATTAGTAATGGGGATATCAAATACTACAGGAGAGTCAGAAAAGGGGGAAGCTTTCTTTAAATCTAGGGCTTTAGAACTAGCAAGGATTACTGCAGCTACTGCAGAAAGAACAGTGAAAGATCAACTTGACTTTGAAACCGTAACTTGAGAATCAGTAATAGGGACATCAAACTCTACAGGTTAACCAGTGACAGAGGAACTTAACTTTGGCAGGAGCCATGGAACATTTGTTTATTGGCTCCTGGAAGGCAACGTTAGCTTAGGGACCCCAAGAAAAATAAATGGGTATCCCAAGGGGGTTATGAGTAGGACGTGATGCCCTGAATTGACCACAGAAAGTCTGCAGCATAGCAGTGATGGTGTCCAGTTTCCGTTCCAATGTATCTAAGTGGTTGGAAGGAGTCACCAGGAGTTGGCCCCAGAGGGACACGACCCTCCCTCAGCAAGGTCCATATATTGCTGAGCATTATGTAACCGTGCTCACCTCCGATAGGACGTCTATCCACAGAGCTAAGATACAGTAGGGGTATATGTTCACTGACCAGAGCCAGGGGACAGAGTCCTGTTAGAGTAGTCAGTAGGTAGGCAGAGGTCAAGGCAGGAAGCAGAGATGCAAGATCGTGTCACAGACTGGTCGGCAAGAGGTAATCCACATGCAGGAGGATGGGTAACATGGCAAGAGCTGCCGGCAAACAAGGAACAGGACTAATATGCAGGGCACAAGAACAGACAGGAGCAGGAATACGGTAGAGAATACCATGTGCGGGCAGAGGCTGAGAGTAGCTGGCTGCTATTTATGACCCTGGTCTAGGTGCAGCCAATTAGCTACTCCGAAGAGGAGGTTTGCCAGGAACCAAGATGGTCATGTAAGGGCAAGTTCCAGAAACACATCAGACCAGAATCCTTACAATCACTACTCTACACCCAACCCTGAGCGACTAAGGGTTAGGGAAAAATGCAATAGCGAAGGGTTATTTGGTTGAAAGCAAATATTGTTGTTTAATGCTGGGGGGCGCAGGAGATTTTTCTGGGGGGTGGGGGTGCGGGCAGTTTCAGAGGCCCCACACACTTCCCCAAGGCAATACAATTAAATGCCGGTGAATCACGTGAGGCCTCTGCAACAATAAACTTACCATGATTCAGATGCTGTGACGCGTCACCATGGCAACGCGGCGTCAAATGACGCCGCTGGCTCATGTGACACCATACACGTCAATTGATGCCACGGGTCACGTGATGTTATGTCACATAACCCCGCAGCATCATTTGACCCAGCTGCAAGGTAGGAGGGGGGGTGCAAGCACCGGGGCAGGCCAGACATGGGGGTGCAGCAGCAAAAGTTTGTGCTCCCCTGGTTTAATGAATCGTTATGGCTGAGAAAAGACATACCAGTTTTAGAAGTTGGGGAAAGTCCTTCTTTCCAGGGATATATAACAACATAGAACCAAATGAGGTTTCAAGTCGTCATTGCCCATACTTGAAAGACAGGGCCAATGAACAGTCAAAATGAGACGGGCAGGAGATTCTGGAGTGGAAAACTCAACCACACAGTTTTCCTGGTATAGTGGAAATGCATAAAATTTTTATACTGCAAGTCAAAAGATTTTTTGTTTGTTTTTATGTGAAAAAAAAACACATTACTGTACATCACTGGAATAAGGCAATTCTTAGATAACCAAACCAAAACTCTAATATTCTGCTTTTCAACCCTGCACTTTCAAATTGCTGTAATAAATACACACTTCTGTCTAAGTCATGTGATTATGATTATAGTAGAAATGACTCAAATTATGTTGTGTGATATTGGATAACGTTATAGTGTTTCAATAATTGAACTTTAATAACAATCAATCTTTTGGTATATGTACGAACTTGTAGAACAAGCCCTGCAACTATATGTCATTTCTATGTGTACGTTAGCCTGTGCAGCTCATTTGATGGGTTCTGTTATGAGAACACACATTACTGAGCAAAGTACATCGAGGCCTTGGGGATTTTATTAACAGCTGCATGAATCTGATAATGACAGAAAAGATTGACCAGCTGCTTATATCGTTTTTGGAATTTTCCTAACTGCTTTATATTGTCATCCGTTTTATGTGAAAAGAATGAAACATGAAGGTTGTATTACCTGACTTTTATTCCAGAAACTTGATCAGAAGCATTTTTGGGATGGCACCCTAAATCAGGTAAACCTAATTACTTTAAGAACATCAATCTGGCTCAGTTGGTCTATTTTTTTTTCTTTTCACCTTTACTTAAAAATGTTTTATTGCAAAATCTAGGAGTATTCTGATTAACACAAAGTATGATCAAGTATGTTGTACAGAATGTAACATAAATTAGGACTGTTCAGGTAGCATTACATGTGCATCCCATATCAGCTATTAATTTGCCAGGATTTTGCAGGCTAATGGCAATTCTATACCCACGCTTCCAAATTCCATCCAGGAGACATTTCTGTAGAAAAGCCATTCCAGAGCTATTCAGAGAAATGGATCTAAAAATCAACAAGACCATGAAGACTTCCATTGTGCTCTCTGTGCACTTAACCATAAATATGTGGACAAGTAGCCATGGCTAAATTTAGGACTACATCACAGTCACTGCCCATTGGCATTTTACTCTTTACCTTGTGTAACATCCTTTCCCTACCCCCGAGGGAAACAGCTGATATTGTGTTACGGTGCTAACCTGTTAGGCTTACAGAGGCCTAAGCCTCCGATCCTGGGGAGCCTGGAGTGGTTGGTGCAGTGCCTCCACCCGTGAGGATCCCTGCGTTGATGGGATATCCCCTCACGGGAACCAGTATACTTATATGGTATACCTCCAATTACCACAATCCACACAATGTATAACTCTATCTATTTATTCATATTTAACTCTATGCCCAGGACATACATGAAAACGAGAGGTAACTCTCAATATATTACTTCTTGGTAAAACATTTTGATAAATAAATAAATGTATATGCAACACTATTTACTATGGTCCCATAGCATTCTCCTAAATACAGTATACGCACACACAATAATAACCAGCAGGTAACAATAACAGTAATTGTCCCCCCACAGTACTGATGGTGCCCTGGGCACCTAGAACCCGGTGTCCGGCAGAACAATCCCCACCCAAGTATATATGTGAGGGCTGTGTAGTGTTGGTGCACGGGTGTACCTTCCTGGGTACATGGGTACACCAGGGTATTCCTTTAGACATGCACGGTGCAGGGCCTCCGACACAATCCCCTCTCGCCTTACTTCCGGTAGCACGGCGCGGCCATTCCACCAGGCCTGGGGAATCCTCTGCTGCGGTTCCATATGCTTCGCTGGTTCTTACACACAGACACTAAGGGGCAGTTCCCTTACTACTGAGCAAGCCCTACAATACTCCACTACGGTATAGGGGAACTAGTTGGGTCCTAGGGGGAATGGGTCTGGCCTAGTCCAGGGGCTGGACTAGCTCCCTGGACACTACCTCTCCCTTCACTGGCTCTGTCAGGACTGAGCACGCCGCCTCCAGCGGCGATCTATTGAAAAATGTCTGACCCCCGTTGGACTTCCCCAGGTTTATAGTTTCTGATAAGAGCCACAACATGTTATATGCACTTTGTCTTGGTGACTTTGTGCAAATACCTTGTTTGCTTATACCATCAATCTGATTGTGTGTGTATATTTATTTATATAATGCCCACAGTGTACTCCGCGCTTTACAGAAGAGACAATACGGGGAATTCTAATACAAGAAGTGCAACAAACAAAATCAGACAATAGGAAAGAAAATCTGTGCCCCGAAATCCTTACAATCTATGCGGTATGTTGGGAGACGTACAGAGACAGCAGGTGAGGGAGTAATTGCAGTAGATGACAGTGCGTGGGCACAATGGTGAGGGTGGCACAGTAGCCATTAGTCTAGACTATTGAAATGCTTAATTTAAGTGATGAGTTTCTAGGTTTGACTTAGTGGTGGGGAGAAAAGATACTTGGTGCATACCGAATGGGAGGGAGTTCCACAGGTAAGGGGCACTGAGGGAAACATTTTTAAGGTGATGGCAGTAGAGGTAAAAGGGGTGGAAAGTAGAGCTGCGATCGCACAGAACTGCCGCTATTGGTACCTTGACTTAACCCTATGTGTGCCCCAGGATTTAACTACTGTACTACGTTATGGGGCCGGGTAGTCCAAGGCTAGCTACATCTAAAAATCCCACTCAGTTTGCTAGGGGATATATATCTTACCTCAGTAATTGTTATCATTTTATTTCAATAACTGCTACCTCATATCTATTTTACCTCAGTACCTGCCCCTCATATCTATCTGAGAAATGTACCCTTTTATCTATTTTGCCTCAGTAATTTCCCCTCATATCTATTTTATCTCAGTAACTGTCCCTGAAATCTATCTTACCTCAGTATTTATTTATTCATAAAATGTTTTACCAGGAAGTAATACATTGAGAGTTACCTCTCATTTTCAAGTATGTCCTGGGCATAGAGTTACAGATGCAGCGGCCGTTATTGAAACACTTCACGCGGTTTATTCCTCGAAATACCCCTGTCATGGCGAGGGATTTCTTCCAACTGTACCGCCTTAAGACGCGAGTGCATAAAATGGCATTTTCGTGTTCTGGCTTTTAAACAACTGAAATTGACACAGTAGCACAGTACTGTACACATTACAATTCGTTCATTTCATTGCATTTAATTGCGCACAATCCATGAAATTCAAACAAAGCAACCGTGATAAACACGTGTGCCTGTGGCGATTGGCAGCGTTAATGCAGCATGGAGTACCCTTGGAGATTGTGATGGCAGATGCAATAGATTTGTTCAAAAAAAGGTTGGACATCTTTTTAGATAGGAAAGGTATACAGGGATATACCAAATAAGTATACATGGGAAATATGTTGATCCAGGGATTAATCCGATTGCCAATTCTTGGAGTCAGGAAGGAATTTATTTTTCCCCTTATGAGACATCATTGGATTATATGACTCTGGGGGGTTTTGTTTGCCTTCCTCTGGATCAATAAGTAAATATAGATAAAGGATAAAGTATCTGTTGTCTACATTTAGCATAGGTTGAACTTGATGGACGTATGTCTTTTTTTAACCTCATCTACTATGTAACTATATGTAACTACTATGTAACTATGTAACTATGTGTACAGCAACGCACACGAAAACGGCACCGTTATTTGTTCAAATAACGGCCGCTGCATCTGTATGATGAAAAATACATGGTTACAAATACATAGTTACATTAAGTGAACAGGGTATACATTATATACAAGATATTGCATGCACAGTTAAACATAATATTTGTTATAGGCGTCTGTAACAGTTACAGACCAGATTAAAATGTGAGACAGCTTTGGTTTTTAAAGAAATTACACTCGTGGTGGCTGTGAGAGTCTCCGGTAGATTGTTCCAGTTGTGGGGTGCATGGTAGGTGAAGGAGGAGCAGCCGGATACTTTGTTGAACCGTGGGTCCATCAACAGTCTCTTGGAGTCAGATCTCAGATAAGTGCTGCATGTGGTAGGGGTGAGGAGCTTGTTCAGGTAGGCGGGTAGCTTGCCCAGAAAGTATTTGAAGGCAAGACAGGAAAGATAAACTTTGCACCTAAACTCAAGTAATTGCCCCATAACATCTATTATGCCTCAGTGATTGCTCCCTCATTACTACTTTACCTATTTGCGGGGAAGGGGTTAATCAATGCTCTGCAGGTCTCTCTCTGGTAATCATGTGTCAGCTCCTCTTTGATTGGTTGGTAGGACAGCCTATCAGCGGTTAATGACTCATCAAGGGTGACGCTGCGATGACTGGTTCCAAATTATAATACAGGTAGATACCGAACGTATACCAGTTTGATATAAAGTAAAAACGAGCAATTGGTTGTTTAAACCTACTATATTAAACATATCACTTCCATTAGTTCAGTTTGGAACTGCAACTTTAATGTTTAGAAGGAGGAAGAAATCATTCTGTAACTTATTTTGCAATAACAACATATTTCTTTTTAAAGTCTGTAAATAAAAAAAAATAAACAAAAGAAGAATTTGGCAGCAAAGTATGGTACAATTATGATCGATTAAAACAATTTGTTTTGATTAGCATAATCTTCATTCCTGTGCTCTCCGGAATAAGAAAAGCATGCACAGAATTCTGTGTGCTGTATGGATTTTGCACAGCATGCTGACTAAGGTTAACGTAAGAGGCGATTCAATTAAAGGACATAGTTCTTCTCAACGTGAATAACAATTTATGGCACTCAAGAAAACCTCATTTCAGCATGGTGCTCGTGAATAAATTGGGGTATACATGATAAACATTTCTGAACTTGAAATAGGTGCGCACTATATTAGTTCAAAAATAGCAAGTTGACACTCAGATCAACATTTTGGTCCCCTTGTAGTTTTGTTTGAACAACAGGCAGAGGACTACTGTATCTATTAATGTTACAATGTGTTGTAGCCAGCAAAGCATTATTCTTGGGAACTGGTTTTCATATAGAGTAGGCCATCTTTAGTAAGATGTGCAACTCATTTAGACACCTTCCAGGCTGTATGACAGCATATGGCCACTCAATGTGCAAGGACAATATTCAAAAAGCAGTGCTAGACCATAGAACAGCTTTCTGGCTGGAAAACACCATACACCCTATTCATTTCAAAGAGCTGTAAGGAGTCATATTTACAAAGTGATGCCAGAAAGTATCTCACTACATAGGAAATATGGCCCAGAAACGTTCAATCAAATAGATCATTGACACAACAGTAGCAGTATACTTTAGATGGAAAAGTTCAGACTGGGTGAGTTCATTCCCAGCTATAGTTCTGTAAATTAATTTAAGTCTCTATAATAATAACTTTATTTAAATAGTGCTTTTCTCCCAATGGAACTCAAAGCGCATAATACAAGGAACTCATTTAAATCTATAAAAGACAAACACAACATAAAAATATAGGATGAACAGAATATAGGTTGGAAGGACTGAATGTCAGATAGGTTGAGGTTCACTTATCAAATGCCAGGACAAAAATGTAAGTCTTTAGTCTGTTTTTAAAGATTTCCAAGGAGGGGGCCAGTCGGATCATATGAGGAAGAGAGTTCCAAAGTATGGCAGCAGTGTGACTACAAGCTTGGGCTCAAAAACACATCAGGGAGATTCTGGGAACTGTTACAAGTCCTTCACATGTGAATGGGAGAGTAAGAAACCAGGAGTTCTTTCATCTAGTTGGGGCCCTGATTAGGAAATACTTTTATATGTCAGCATGTTGAAACAGATTTGCGATTGTACACGTGGCTGGTTCAAGGGTATTCTGCACCCTAGGCAAACCTTTTTTTTATGTTATATCCCAATTCTCTCCCTCCCACCCATTCTGTCTCCCTCTCCCCATTCCCTGTCCTCCTCCCCATTGTCTCTCGCCACCCACTGCCCCTATTCTCTGTTCCCCTCATCTTCTCAACCACAATCCCATCCTCTCACCCCACACCTCATCCTTTTTCTCATCCTCCCTCCTTCCTCACTCCCCCCCCCCCCCCCGCCACCCTCCTCACCCTCTCTCTCACTCCCTCCTCGCATCCTAGCACCGGCCCTGATCTTACAGGCATCAAGTGCAGAGAACAGGTATTGTGGCAAGAACAGGTCTGGTTAGTTAAACACAAAAGACAGAAATGCCCAATGCTACATCCAGTGTGACAAAAATACATAGTAAAATACTTCAATATTCTCGTGAGTAAGGGTCATTTAGTTAAACCCTTTGACCAAAGTGTTATAAGCCTGCAAGCCGCATCACGGCATGACCAGTAAGCAGGTCCTAACTAACTGTGAAAATTCTCATTTGTGTCTCTATGGCCCTTATTCTTTAGCCATTTGAGTGCCAGACGGGCGCTTTGTCAGAGTGCCATGGAGCCTCCGGCCCTCCCATCATGTGACCACTTCTATGATCGATCTACTGTATCACTGATCTGTTCCTGATCAGTGCAGATCACGTCCGATCTGAGTGCGGATGAGGCATTCTCAGTTGCAGAAGTACTTTGATTCGTTTGCCTGTTGCCTGCTCTGGTTGCACGTAACGTTGCTTATTCTGCCTTTAAGCGTTGGGTTAGTGAGGGGCTTAGAGACATTTGTGGTTGGGACTGTATATTTTTTGTAATCTCTGCCTCTGACTCTATTTTCTCTTAGAGGGGGAGGCACATCAAAGGACATTAAGGGAAGTACCACAGATTGCTTGTCTTCTGGGAGAATGGGCCAGAAGGGGCTCACCCCCTGAAACGTCACCCCCTGTCATCCTTTTGTGCTACCTTTCTCCCTTCCTTTCCCTCCCCCTCCTTCACTTGTTCACTTTACCCTGTTTTTCCCCTACATAGTCCCACCCCCTCTTTTTTTTTTACTGATTATTAGTCCATTTTTTGGACCTCTGCTTTATATCACTGAACCTATGTATGTACTGTGTTTGTTTTCATTTATGTATGGCTATTTGTTAAGTTTTCTGCTTTACACCATTTATCCTGTGTATGCACTGTATCTGTTTCTATTTACATATGCTTATTTGGTTCTTTCTGTTTTGTAAAATATGACATATTCCTGTGTGCTTGACCTATTATTTCTTCATTGAGTGCTTGGAACGCTGAGTGTTTTATAATACATTTGAAGAATCAGCAAGCTTTTTTGTAGTTCTGGTCCAACAGATTTTTGACATTATAATTTTTATAAAAATGGTAAAGCTCTGCGTACCTGTTTCGTGCAATAAAAATATACATACATATATTTATGATGTTGACCTATGACACTGTAACTAAGGGTGGAGTTTAATGAGATTAATAACTAAATTGCTCTAGCTCCTGCTTTTTCCAGGACAGCCCTTGTCTTTTGCCATTCTTTTGTATCAGCTGAAGAAGAAACGGTGAGTGGATAACTTTTGGCCTTTACAGAAAATACTTTATTTTGCTATGCCTCAGTCTATGAGGTGGGGGCCTGAGCCCGTACAATTATAGTAACCCTCATACATGCTTGGGACCAGTAAAAACGGGACACCACACCAGGATATATGTAATAGGTTTATGAATAGAAGGAGTAGATATAATACTCAGGTTATCAGTAATCATGTGATCCTCATGACTAAGATCACTTCATCCAAAATACAACACAAATACTAGCTTCACAGTACAACCATGCTGCACATATGTGTGTGTTATAGTCACTGTATCAGGCCTCCCAATCCTGGGAGATCAGGCCGTGCTGTGTGATACCGATATCTCGTTGGAACGCATGTATTAAAATGTAAGTTGCAGGCCTGTACTTCACAAAGATATGTAGTGTGGTACCACTTTCCTCTGACTCTGCAGGAGATCCCCTCCATCGACGTATGACTCCTGCTCTGCTTATCTGCAGCTGGGTTCACTCGCTGACCAGGTCTCCTGCCTTCTTGGGGGACAAATGCAGGTTCCTCTGTGCAGGAGGCTCTGGACACAGCCTCACTTTGTTAGCTCTATGCAGATCTCATCTGTTATGGCTGCCCCCAGCGCTTAAGGCTTACCCCCCCTCGTAGTCCCTCCTCCTTCAACAGCCTTCTTATTGGCTTAGCATAGTCATATGTCCATGGAGAGGAACCTGCTAGGGAGAAGTGTTTTGGTGTTGCTTGGCAGACAAAGGGGGTTACATACAGGAGGCAGATTAGTAATACATCTTCAACTTTATCCTTTTATAGTGTCATATATATATAACATCACATATCCAAAATGGAATATCCTAAATTATTATGGATTATATTTTATAGAGATTTTTTAACTATCCCTAACACATTAAGCCTCTGTGTAAAAAATGAAATTGTCGGCCTTTAGAACTATGTCGGTTAGTGTTTTATTCTTGACGTTTATTTGAAACTTTCTATGATTTGTAATATTTTTTTCTTCTTTCGTTCTATTAAATCCATGTAACTGAGACATCTTATTTTATGTTGAAATATTTCCACAGATTATTAAAGAAAAGCAGCGATTGAAAAGCAAGTAGCATCCATGTGGCCTATATTTACTAAGCAGTACTATGCCATAAGACAGTGGTGCTCAACTCCAGTCCTCAAGACCCCCTAATAGGTCAGATTTTAAGGATATCTCAGCTTCAGCACAGGTGGCTCAATCAGTGGCTCAGTCAACTGAGCCACTGATTGAGCCACCTGTACTGAAGCTGGAATATCCTTAAAACCTGACCTGTTGGGGGCTCTTGAGGACTGGAGTTGAGCACCCCTGCCATAAAACACCTTCTGTCACCAGGAGACATTGTAAGGCTCATTCAAGCGATGTTAAGGGGGATATTCAAGGGTGTCTTATAGCATGGGACTGCTTAATGAATATGGGGCTATATAAGAAGCAGGAGCAACATACAATAAATAATTCATTGTCCTTGCCTCATCTTGTGAGCAATACAGTGACACTGTTTAATTCTAATAGCTTAAAGAGAAGAGCCTTGGATTATTATAATCAAATCATTAAAAAATATATATTAGTAATGTGTCAGCAACATGATACACTTTCATCTACCGGAAACAAACATATACATACATTTTCAAATATATTCTTCGTTATGGTATGGATAAAGCATTTTAAAAACCCTTTTCCAATTCTTACAGTATATAAAAAGACACAAAAAACACAGCGCACGACGCTCATAGTGCATTAAAAATTATATTGACATAAAGAATATTAAAGGTGAGTATTAAGCGTACATCAGAGTAATAATAAACATGCAATTTTGGGATAATGTTACCCAACACCACGTGGAAGCCGGATCAGATGTCCTCACATAAGGATGGAGGCTGGTTCCTTTCACACCGGTTCCTGGTCAGGTAAGTGGGAAGTCTTTGTTAGTCATGCATAGAAAAGGTATTAGCAGCATATTGGTGGCGCATTTAACCTCCCATCATATCACCTTTCTCGAAGGAAAAGCACGAAAAATAGACTAATATGGACTTGTAGAAATTCTAATTAAAAACACAATAAAAAATGCATGCTATATTTTGGCATACATAAACAAAAGATGATATATGCCTTGCACAAATTTAAAAGGACAAAGAGGCAAAAGTTAAAATATTAAATAATATTCCTCTCTTTGGTTTTAGAATCACCTATCGCGTTTTAATACTGTCTATGTACATTTGTGTCCTTGTATTTGCTTGCTAATAAAGTTCATTTTGTTTTTGTTATGTTGTCAATGACAACAGATTGGGCGTGCAGTCTGGGTACTTTGACTCCTCCCCGCCATTCTCTCATTGGTGGAGAAATTAACCGATTGGACCAATGGGGTCATGGCGTGGGGTATTTAAAACCCAAGTAATTTCATTTATACATTTATTCCCTGATGAAGAAAACTTCGGTTTTCGCAACGCGTTGGATGAGTTTAGAGCAGTATTATTCCTAACTTTACTGCCTTACTACGACGAGCATACCCAGTGTAACCGGCGCCAGTATCGGCGAGAAACCCCGCGGTGACGTCACCAACCCGGAAGCGTTCCAACGGAGGGGTGTGAGAGAGGATCTCAGCTGGTGTGGAGCTTCGTCCAATGCAGCGATCGAGGACAGAGCTGCAAACGTGTTGATTCACTCTTGGGAGCAAGGACTAACAAAGACTTCCCACTTACCTGACCAGGAACCGGTGTGAAAGGAACCAGCCTCCATCCTTATGTGAGGACATCTGATCCGGCTTCCACGTGGTGTTGGGTAACATTATCCCAAAATTGCCTGTTTATTATTACTCTGATGTACGCTTAATACTCACCTTTAATATTCTTTATGTCAATATAATTTTTAATGCACTATGAGCGTCGTGCGCTGTGTTTTTTGTGTCTTTTTCTGTTAGCTATAGGGGGTTCCTGAGCCCTCCCTTCTACCGCAGCTGCAGATGCTCTTATTACCAAGGTCACGTATTTTAATTCATATTCATCACATCACTATTTACATTAGTTGCGCACTTTTTTCTTCACCCATTCACTCTTACAGTATATCCCTGGGGAAA
The DNA here is from genome assembly GCF_040206685.1 of Ascaphus truei. Taxonomy (NCBI): domain Eukaryota; kingdom Metazoa; phylum Chordata; class Amphibia; order Anura; family Ascaphidae; genus Ascaphus; species Ascaphus truei. Next base: position 79,925,604 of record NC_134489.1, read on the forward strand.
AATAGCTATCACAAAACTTGAAGTGAAATAAAATGCATTACGGTGGCAACACATATTGGTAGCTTCACACAGGAACTGATTAATGGGGTGGTTGGGCAGCCGTCTCCCCGGTGTCAACTCAGTGAAGGGCCCCCACCTCCCCTTGGCAGCAACGGTTGGGATGCAGGTTATAGTCCCACCCCAGAGGGCGAGACAACACACACTCAATCAATCTAGGGTTGCAGCTTCCCTAGTACAGAGGGGGAAGGTACAAGGTCTGAGCCCAGGATTGGGCAGAACATAGATGCTTTCCCACCTCCACCCCTGTCACTCAAGGAACCTGCCGTTGTGGGGGAAACCCAGGATTGAGCCTGACACTGCCTGCACTTATCAGGACCTGCATGTCAGGGAGGGTAGACTGGTAGCCAGACCAGACATGGCTACATAAGGATACAACCAGATTAATAATTTGCTAAATTTACATTTATTGTGTAGCATTTATAGTTTTTGAACTAATGTTAAATATTACTAAAAAGTGTTTGGGAATGAATGCTGGCTCCGGTTAAGAAATTAAATCTTTAAACCCTGGATTCATTCATTATAACTCAATAAATTAGTCTGCAGTGTCAGAATTCGTCTAAGTTTACTGACAAATGAATAGATGTTTGCTCTATAGTGTTTATCTTTGCAATATGTTTGGTTTAAAGCAAATGTTTTAACATCAGCAGAGAGCATGGAATGATGATTAGTCTGAAAATCCTCCTCTGAGCCTAGTCAGCAGTATATCTGTTTATCTAATTAATAACCCTTTACAGTTTAGAGGCGCCAGCAACGTACAAATCTGAAATTAATTAAACGGCAATCGCTGTCCATTTGTTGTCCATTTTTTTATTGAACCACTATGGTTATTTTTCAAAACAACATTATTTTGTTATTCTATTTAATGTGCCTATTTACATCTAATCACCAGGGGCATGTCTGTATAGCGCAGGGGTGCTGAACTCCAGTCCATGTTTTAAGGATGTCCCTGCTTTAGCACAGGTAGCTCAATAAGTCCCTGCTTCAGCACAGGTGACTTAAAAGACTGAGCCACTGATTGAGACACCTGTGCTGAAGCAGGGATATACTTAAAACCTGACCTGTTGAGGGTCTTGCGGACTGAAGTTAAGCACCACTAGAATAGAGACTATCAAAGGTACACAAGCAGCGACAATGCTTGTCAAGGTCACTGTCTGTTAAGCCCCTTCTCTACCAGAGGGATCACATAGCAAAGCGAAGGAATCAGAGATAGAAAATCCGTGATGGGCAGACTTCACCCCTACAGCTTTTCCGCTGTTTTAGGGCAGCTCAAGAATCACTGAGTCACATAACATGTATAGCACATCTATAGTACTGTATGTACCTTATACAATGCAACCCATTATTTATAAGGTCACCCATATTTGTATTTATACAGACCACTAGATCAAGAGCGTTATTCACTAATGCAATGCTTCTCTATTCTCCCCTCATGGAACCCCTTTCAGACTAGATGTGTCTGTTGCTTTTTTTCTATGGGAGGAAGCCTTCAGTATGTGTGAACTTTTTGCTTAAGTTTGAGTACCAGGCAGAATTTGCCCATTTCCAGAGACATTTGCAAGAGAAAGATATAGGGAGAGAGACCTATATACAGTAGTTTACAAAAAACTTTGGCAAAATGAATTTTGTTAAATTCACATATCTCTTGGCAAGATCAATGTCACTGGCCTAGGTAAAGCAAAACACATGTCTTTCTTCTTCGAAGAAAACTGCCTATTTTTGAATGCTATAACAGGCATGTTGTTTAAGACAATATGGGGTAAATTCTATATACTCCAAATTACCCGTTTTGGCTGTTTTCAGCTGAAAATCCCCATTAACTTTAACAGCCACTTCGGACTCTATAGACTGTACCCCTAAGAGAAGTTAAGATTCCAGAGCAGAAGGAAGCATGTTTCTCCTTCTCTCTCGAAGTGGATGCTCCTAAGCTAAGCCTGGTTTTAGGGAGAAATAATGAATTTCAAAGCACTCATACAGTATATGCATGTATCCTAATTATGAATATGTGAGTTAATCTTGCTGGCTATTCCCAAAATGTGGCGGACTGAGGAAAAACTTAAGAAAACGTGTGCTGGAAAAAGTAAGGAAAATACTAAATAAATTGAATAATATTGTGTTAGGGTCAGTAATAGCAAAATCTTACATACAGTACCTGTTATTGTTTTCTGTTGTTGTTTCTTTTTAGAAATTGAATTTAAACGTATTTCTAAATCACGGTTTTCCATGTGAAATCATCAAATAGATTTTTATTTTGGAAAAAATTATGATATCAAACTCATAGTAGCCTTAATATTATTGTTTAAAATACATTATTTGACCCAGCCTTCATTATTGCAACTATGCAACTACTGAATCATTATTCTTGTCTAAGTATCAGCTCTCAATGTGCTGCCAACAATAACATTATATATTGGATGTTCCTTGGTAATTGTCATTTTATTGTTTTAAATTAAGCATACAGTCCTATATTCCAATAGCTACTAAACATTACTTACATTCTAAAAAAAAAAAAAAAAAAGTGTACAGTGGCTGTTGCACGGCCTAAGTGTTCCAACAAGGAATTCATTTATCAAAGCCTCATGGTTACAAATCCTATTGGTTCTACAGCCATCATAGAATGGATATATATATATATATATATATATATATATATATATATATATATATATATATATATATATAGCTAATGGAAATATTACTGTATGCTCATTTGCAAGTCTTAGACAGGTCTGCAACCCCGCCTTTCACCATTATCACCCAGCACACAGCACTTCCACTGCAAGGGATTCTGGGAAATGACATGCAAGTGAGCACAAAGTGCCACCTTTTGCTTCAAAACCATTCAACAGGGTTCCCCTATAGGCTTAAGCTTGCTGCATGGTCACAGCTTTGAGCACAGCCAGGGTTAAGATGCATAACCAGTGCACCCACAGACTGTTTCGACCTTAATGGGTCTCTTCAGTGTGGGGTTGTTTATACTGGCTATGCAAAAAAAAAAGCAAGGGATAGGTTTTACCATACTTAGTTAAGTTATGGTGGGTAAAAAAAGTGACAAAAACCCTCCAGAGCAAAAGCATATAGCAAATGGAAATATTACTGTATGCTCATTTGCATGATATATATATATATATATATATATATATATATATTTAGTAAAATGGTCTTCCACTTTAGTTGCTCAATACAGACATTTCAACTGCAAATACTTTCCTTTCATTATCACTGTTAAGAACCAGCACTACAATATCACTGATTCTGGTCCTTGGTGGTTGACATTTCTATGAATGCATGGAACAGATAACCACTTTATTCACAGATAAGTGCTGTTTAGTAAAAGGAGTTAGTACTTGAGTTTTAACTAAATATAGCTGTGAACCTGTAAGCCAAACATACATGTAAAGCATCCACTTGTACCTGTCTCAGGATAACTACTAACGAGGAGCCTTTTGAGCACCTTCACAAGTAAGTAGTGGTTTATCTTAAGTGATGCAGGACACTGAAATGAATGTACAGTATGTCCTGCTCACTTCATTTTTTCTGGCATATTGGCTCTCAGCTGTTTAACTGCTAACAATGAATGTTACTTACTGGGCAACTAAGCTTAAAGTCCCAATTCACTGGTTTTATATAAAAGTTCCTGGAAGTGAAGAATGACAGAAATGACATATGAAGCGTTAACGCTTACTGTAAGTCTACTCGTATCTCCTATGTCTTTTGGATGAACCAAACCTAAGCTTGAAACTTATGCCACTTCATATTTTTTTCAAAGTTTGCGTACCCTGTTGGTGTTTAAAGGGTTAAACTGTTTTGTTTTAAAGACACACTAGTTTAATTTTGGCCCAAGTCTTTGCATTTCTAAGCAAAATGCACCCAAAGCTTCTGATGCATGTTATCGGCTTCTTTAAGTATTATAAACAAAAGTATCAGAATGTGCTTCCAAGGACAAAAGAGGAGCCTTGAAAACCCTGTCATTGGCTGCTTGTTAGTTCTCTCCCACAGTTAGTTTTAATTGGCTTTGACTTTAGCTGGGATCACAAGTTTTTTTTTGCCTGGTGCAGTGTTCCAACAACTATGAAATATTTAACGTGCCTGCATATCTTGGACTATTATTCGTAGTTTATACCTACGAAGAGCAAACATGAGTTTGTATGCAAGAAGGGTAACTTTGCCTGCGATCACTCCACTGGTTCTACAGAAAAGGGTAGGGCATCTGATTATTTACAGTACTTTTGCTTTGGGATATGTTCTGTCAATAACTAAGAAAAAAAACAGCCTTTGCATGGCTGTTGAAACAGTAACTTTGTCTGGGCAAACTAAACTGATTTAGGAAAGCATGGGATAATGCAAAAGAATCATCTGAAGATATATATAGCTTTATAATTTTGCTACAAAGTAATCTTCTGTGTGTAAACAAATCTGCAAGAGTTATTCACTGTCAAATTGTTTAAGTACAGTAAATTGATTACAGTGAAGAATGTAGTTCAGCATACAATGGGAAAATGTAATATTCTTAAGAACGTAAGAGGTTTAATATTAAGAACTGCCAAAGTAATAAAATGTCAAAATCAAATTGTTTGCTATATATAAATGTTTTTGTTTAAACTGTAAAATATGTAACAGAATATTTGTATTTTTTTTACATACAAATTTTTAGTTATACGTTTAACATTTCACAGTCATGGTTTTTGTATACTACTATATTATGTAATCTATTATGCTACTACTATATAATATACTATATAAAACTGCTCTTGAGGAAGCCCTCTGTGTAAAAAGAAACGCGGTGACCTATTTCGTCTTTCATATTTTTGAAGAATAAATCAAATATCCCATTTAAACGCTTGAGTGCTGAGGATATTCTTTTTATATTATATATATATATATATATATATATATATATATATATATATATATATATATATATATATATATATATACACACACTAAATGTAAGACATAAATATTTACATATACAAATACCAATGTTATGTTACTTATTGTATACAATATATAGGTAATGTGTGTGCGTATATATATATATATATATATATATATATATAATCATATGCATACATTGCTTCTTATATACTGTATTATATAAATATTAGTGTTCATTTGCACGCGGACAAACTGGACAAACTTTACATGTAAAGCATCATCCTATATATTAGAAAACTTTAACAGCAAATTTTAATTATAACTAGAAATGGGTGAAACTGTCAAAATCTGTTTCCGGGAATTTCCTGTTCCACGTTGTAAAATCTGTTGACGGATTTTTCCAGTTTCAATCCGTGCGGCTTATTCCAAAACCGACATTGGATACAATCCATTGGCGGATTTTTAAGAATTGAATCTGCGGATTCCACAATCCATTGGCGGATTTAAAAAATCCTCAGATTGGATTCTTAAAAATCCGCCAACGATTACGGAATCCACAATGATTTTTTTCCCCAGAAAGACCATTTTTTAGAAATCCGCAGATCAAAGGAACCGATCGATCTGCACCGGATTCAAATACACACAAAAAAATAAATAAAAAACATCTCTAATTAACAACACATTGGCAAAAGTGTCATTACAGTATAATGTGAGAGGCCCAATACAATAACATAAACGGTAACTGGAATCTATTAAGTAAAAAGGCATTCAGTGATAATGGGTAAGGAGATACTCCCTTCTGTAGGAGCTTACAACTGAACGTCTTTGTCTTTCAATACATTAGGGAAGAAAGGAAACTGCAATGAACCCCCTTATTTGTTTATACAGTTTGAATGGAAGCCAAATCAATCCAAATGGATAGTTCACACAGTATATTGTACGGCTTAAGTACCATGTATATGTATATGTATATATAAAATAAAAAATTGTGTTTTGTTTGCACATGTAAACAACAATGTTTGTCATATGATTCTCATATTTTCCTTTTAGGACTAATGGAGCAGATATTTTAGACTCCCTACAATATTAATAATATTCAAGTTTTACAGTACTTCTAATAGCATTTTCAGTCTCTCATTGTAGCACATCTTAGCACATTCAGATCTCTCCACGGTGCACTTACTGTACATGCTTTGTTATATTAGGTGAATGTTACAATATTGAGACATTTATTGTAAGTCTGAATGCTTTAACAGCTTTGCATATGAGAAATGTACACGAAAAGGTTAAGCAACATGTAGACATTGGAATAGAAGGGGATATAGTGGAAATGTACATTGACATTTACATTCCAAATGCTTTCATAAAGATGTTTAAACAGAATATTACTCATTAGTTTACTCTTTGCTACGACGCACAGTAAACTAGAGATTAATTACATTTTTGTGATCAGTCCAACATTAACTGGCAAAGATGAAAAGTCGCCGATCAAAGGGCAGAAAAAAATGTGGGAGGTTTTGAAAGCTCATGTACAATACAAACTATATGCAGTAATTATTGATAGTAATAATAAATGTGTTACAAAGTACTGTACATAGAATTATACTGACACAATGTAACTCTGTCACCTTACAGCTTGTATTCTGTTTTTTTAGCTTTGACCAAAATCACAAGGAACTGGCATTTGGATGGTTTGTTCACCCATTTCAAAGATAGTGCCATTTTCTCTTAACTATGTGTAGCTCCATGAAATTCGACAAAATCTCAAATCTTCAGTTGTAGTTAATATGTATTTAAAGTTAGCCAGTAAGAAATAGCCAGCTTCAATTTTACCTCGGATTTCAAACTGGTTAATTTAAGATAGTGATTCAGAAATGTGACAACTAAATCAATGGTCATATTGCTAAATATTCATATATTTATATTGATGTACATGTCATTTCTCAATATTGATTATTTTTTAAATTGATTACCATGTGGTTAATGTAACTTTTCTATGTCAGAAAAAAATGTACAGTATATTTAAATCACCTACAGCAGGCAGGTACTGTAGTTAAGTACACAAGGTGTGAATTAATGAACGCAATATATAAATATATATATAATGTTATCCAATATTAAAGATACAATGGCATTAATTAACTTATCAAAGGGGACATTACAAACAAATGTTGGAATGTGTACGATATTTGGTTGGGGTGAGTCTGACATAAAAACTAAAGATTAAGCAGGAAACTTGGGCAGACAAAGTGGGCCAAAAATGGTCTATCAACGGTTGTCAAGTTCTATATTAATTGCCTGGATAGATTTCCTTAAAATTGCCTTGGGTGTGTGAATTATAACATAAAATGAGTTTATTTTACTATACCATGAAATAACCTCCCATATGGGACTCAACAAGGGATAGTGGTGTGATAAACCATAATCTACATTATATCAGAGCTTTGTGAATATTGGCAATAGAAGTGCCTTTTTTTTTGTATGAGATGCCTTTTTGTATGACATTTCTTACCACTATAAAGAACCATGGATACATGTGGCATCTTTTGTGCTAATGACTGGAATTTAGAGCACTTGTCTATAAAAGCAAAGATTGAATTGAGATATTGATTGGGTAATCCTAAAACATATTCTAATATAATATCCATAAACGTTATGTACATTTTTAATTCTAAATGTTATTTCTATTTTGAGCAGTCATGTTAATTATTTATTATTCAAAATGCAGAGATAGCAGTCATAAATCTGGTGATGTTTAGTTTTTCCTTTACCGTACTGGAAATAGATACTTGGTCGTGACAATAAACAGTTATTAGAAGGAATAAATTGATCATTTTAAAACCAACCCGACCTTGCAGTCATGAAATGTTACTCAAGTACTAAGACTAATGAAAATATGAGGTCAAAAGTTCACTAGCAACAACAGGTTATTATCTAAGTTCATTATATTTTCTTTTATATACAGTACCTATTTGAACATAACAGATTAGGACCTATAATTAAAACACTTTGGTTAGCATAATGCTCCATGAAAAGCATTAGCACCTATTGTTATTTGACATTTAGAATAGTATAGGGACATTTATCAGTTTCACTGCTGCAATATTTGTACAATATGAATATGTCACAGCTCCAGATTTATCAGTGAGAAAAAAAAACCCCATTGATTTTAATTGTTGTTTTTTTAAATATACAGTACAACTCCTAGTTCTGTTTCGGTTGCTGTATTTTCCTAGCTATAGAACAGAGAGACTTTGCTTTTACATTTATAGGCTCTTGATATTTTTCAGTAGTTATGCTGTAACATTTTGGCATAGAGTTTCCAAAGGCTGCTATTTAAATTAAATTGTGTCAAAAAAAAGGTTTGTTGTGCAATATGTAGTATCAGCGTTGGCACACGGACAGCGATTGCTATGAGAGCCAGAATTCTGAATTACTGTATAAGGCTCCATGATACAAGCTTGCTAACACCATTCATGATCCTTTGTATTATTGTGTGTACAGTAATTAATGTTATAATATGTTAACTGTGTTTTGCCATAAATGTAAACATTTAAAGAAATAAATACACAGCTATGATTTTAAATCCATCCATCTGTTGTTATTTGGAAATATTGGGGTTGTACAATTACTATTGTAAACACAAATAAGAAAAAAAAACAGCTAGATAAATATAGTACAGTTAGGGTAGTGTATACTACGAACGAGTAATATGATTGTATTATTTACCCTGCAGAGGCCCAGATCCACAAATCTCGGTTAACTCAGGGCTCACGACGTAATGGTGGTAAAACCGGTAACGGACTTTATGTTCCCTGAGGTTAATGTGAATCCAGAAAGCTAATTATATGTAAAAATCAACAGTTGTTAGTTATCTCATTAACATAGGCTTAATAATGTTAAAGTTAGCACTACAGTACAACAGGTTGGCTTCAAATAACTTGCGTTATGCCTGTCTAAAGGTAGCATTAGCTCCCTCCAGAGTCAGGGTGTTGCTGGAGGAGAGAGATTTATCTGCGTTAGTGAGCTTAATGCCTCAGTAAGTCAATATCGGAGCTCTGTGAATCTGGGCCTGAATTCTTTCAAGGGACCACCATGAGATTTCTTTGTAGGTTAAATTATAGTGTGCCGAGTTTACGTAGCCTCACAGCTCTCTTCTTCTTGTGTCTCGTCCCAGTATACATGAAGAGGACACCTGTGATGTTCTGAACACTCAGTACAGATCTACACTTCTCCTGGTGCAATCCTTTTGAAATAAATGATCGCTTTCTTTACAATACTATAACTAAGTATTATATACATTGGTCGTGTGGTGAATTGAAACTAAACCAATTTCTATGTTACACAGGTAATTAAAGTATACAGTGAGGATGACACCAGCAGAGCCTTGGAAGTGCCTAATGATATATCCGCTCAGGATATATGCAAGTTACTTATTGTGAATAATCATTACATTGATGACAATAACTGGACTATGTTTGAGCACCTCTCTAACTTATGTTTAGGTATTATCAAAGTTACTATCTCTTCTTGAAAATGTGTTCCACTTATTATTATTATTATTATGAGAAAATATGCATATTGTCTAATTTTAAAACATATTTTGCCATATGCTTTCTTAACTGTCTCTCTTCCGGAGATGCATGTGATGCATTGCATTATGTTACAGGTGCCACTAACCGTGAAAGGGTTAAATGTGCCTGAATATTTCATTTTTTTCATTCAGCAGTACTACATCCGTATGCATTAAGTTAAATAACTTTACACCCACCTCCTTTTATTAAAATAAAGTCTTCTAATCATGTCCAGCCAAGGTTTGATTTGTGGTGTACATGACAAATCGCGCGATTTCACACAGCAATAAGTAGCCGAAACAATTTTGTCATCATTCTGTATTTTATACATTTTTCCACTTTGAAAATATCTAGTAAAATCCCACATTCCAAGCGAATAAACATACAGTACAAATTGCACGATGTTAACTTAAAAAAAAAACTTTTTAAATGTTTTAATTAAGTAATAATCCCCAAAGAACAGGGTATTACAGGTCAATAATGCCCTGGCTGGAAGAGTTGAAGGCCCGAGGCGAAGCCGAGGGACTTTAACCCAGCCAGGGCATTATTGCCCAGTAATACCCTGTTCTGAGGGGATTATTACTATTATAGGCTAAATGTAGGCTTTTTTTTTTTTTTTTTTTACATTTTTCATAAAAAACATAGAGACTTTTGTAGTCATATTAATTTTTATCAGCATGACCGTCTACATTGTTATGCTTTTACTGCACATGTTTATGAAAATGAAATTGTACATACACACAGCCCCTCTCTATATACACACACTCTGCAGTTCCCCCACTTTACACATACAAACACACACTCTGCAACACCCCCTCTATATACACAAACACAATCTGCAGCCCCCCGTACACACGCTCTGCAGCTCCCCCTCCTCTACACCCACAAAACAGACTCTGCATCCCTCCTCCACCCTCTACACCAGGGTTTCTCAACTAGGGTTCCTGCTCCATGGAGCAGTCCCAGGGGTTCCACCGAGCCGCCCGCACTCACTGCAGCCCGGCGACGGCTTTCCTGGCTCTCCCCCCTCCTCCTCCCTAGGAGCGCGCTCTAGGAGTCCGGCACTTCCGGTGCCTGCTGCTATAGAGCGTGTGCAGTCTTCCCGCCTCAAGCCTCCTACATGCTTCTGCCCGCTGCTGCTGCGCCCGAGGTGCGGAGATGAACCCTGGTGGTGGTGGGTACAGCTCCGGGGGGAGGGGGCGCACGCAATCACAACCTTAGCCTGCCACACATTGCTCATACTGAATGGGTAAAATACAGGGGGGGATTGATGTGACATACAGGGGGGATTGATGTGACATGCAGGGGGGGATTGATGTAACATGCAGGGAGGATTAATGTGAGATGCAGGGGGGATAGATGTGACATGCAGGGGGGGTGATGTGAGATGCAGGGGGGTGATGTGAGTTGTAGGAAGGATTGATTTGAGATGCTGGGGGGGATTGATGTGCCATGCAGGGGGGATTGATGTGCCATGCAGGAGGGGGGATTAATGTGAGATGCAGGGGGGGGATTGATGTGAGATGCAGGGGGGGGGATTGATGTGAGATGCAGGGGGGGGGGATTGATGTGAGATGCAGGGGGGGGGGATTGATGTGAGATGCAGGGGGGGGGGGGGGATTGATGTGAGATGCAGGGGGGTGGGTATATTAGGAGGACAATGATGCCGTATTTAGGGAGGTGGGGCTTTTTGGTATGTATTTTGTGGGGGGATTGAGTGAGAGTGGGGTAATTGACGGAAGGTAGAGACAAGTAAGAGGAGAGGGGGGGAGTGAGTGAGGAAAAGAGGGAGTAAGAGTGAGACACAGGGGAGATAAATACATGCGAGGCAGGAGAGTGAGTGAGGCGAAGGGGAGAGAAATAAATGGGTAGAGGGTGGGAAATAGAGAGGGCTCGTGGGGTGTGAAATTAACCTAATATGTGTCAGCCAAATAGGGGTTCCCCGAGATTTTTCAAAAAACTTCAAGGGTTCCTCCAAACAAAAAAGGTTGCAAATCACTGCTCTACACTCACAAAACACACAGACTAACACAGCTGCCCCCCTCTACACCCACAAACACTCACTGCAGCCCCCTGTAAATCCACAAAACTGCAGAGACACACACACAAACAAAACACAAGCTGCAGCCCTCCTCTTCACTCACTGAAGACACACGCTGCAGGCCCCCTCTACACCCACAAATCACATTGCAGACAGACCCACACCCTGCAACAAAACAGATTGCTGCACCCTTCTACACCCACACACTGCCGACACACACACACATACACACACCAACAAAACACTCTGCAGCCCTCCTTCACCCACAAAATACACTTAAGTTTAGACACAGACACACACACCAACAAAATAGACTCTGCTGCCCCCCTCTACACCCCCAAAACACACAGCAGACAGACACACAAACCTTCCTTCTCACTCTCCTGTGTGGAGCTCTCTGTAGGCAGGATGGGGGTTGGAGTCAGTGCCTTGCTGCTGCCTCCTGTCCAATCCCCTCCTCTGTCTGTGAGCTGCTCTCCCTCTGTGTAGATGAGAACTGAATGCTGATTGGCTGAAAAACTTGGCATGGTTCCAAAAATTCCGGGCCATTACTGAATGGATAATGCCCGGAATTTTAATCAATCAGAGAGCAGGAATTTCAATAATGCTTGAATTTACCAGCTTTAGACTATAATGTTTGTTATATAAGTGTTTCTATATTGCAAAGAGGTTCAGTACATTTTAACATTTCTCATGGGGTATTTAATTAAGTGATCGACGTTTCGGTCTCCGTTGTGACCTTTGTGAAGATGTCAAGATATTTACACACACCACCCACACCATTTTATATATACCCCTTGTACCCCGGAGGAAGGTCCCATTTTGGAGGACTGAAACATTGGGTTTCTTGATGTACCACTATTTTCACCAATACACTTTGTGAAGATTTCTACAACTGTCTCTTGCTTTACCAGACCTTGGAACGGTAATGTATGTCTATATATATATAAAAAATTGTATTTATATATATATATATATACACAAAATTATATTTTTATTTTATTGTTAGAAGAACATCCTACAGCACGTTCCGGTAAACTATTTTACTAAAATTCTACATAGAAATGGGCATTACTTTCCACCATCAGCTTCGAATTGGCCCTTCAACTCTTCCAGCCAGGACATTATTGACGAGTAATGTTTGCAGTAGTGTATATAATTACGTAGACAATACAGGAAACAATTAGAAAAGGGCATGAAAAAGGTAGTTGAATAAGGGAGTGCCTGCCTAACAGAGCTAAAACAGCTAATCTTGCATCTAATGGGGCAATCTGGCCAGCCTTGAGGTGCCAGGTTTGGCATTTTGGATTTAATAAATGTACTAGAATACCAGAAAATTAGCAAGGTTTGCGAGATTGGTTTATTTTGGCCATATTTCATGGATTTACAGAGTCGGAATGAAATTGCTTCTAAAACGTCTTTCTTTCATGGTTTTGACATACGAGAAAGTGTTTACAATGCGGAAAGGGTTCTTCTCGCATGGAAATTCACTTTTTACCGCTACTAAAATAGGCCGCTCCCTTAATGTACTAAGTCCTTGGCAGACAGACAGTCTTTGAGTCTCTGTTAGTAGCCCATGGTTACAATGCTGCTACTGGGCCCTTGGAAGAGTGAAAATTCGCCTTTTATTTAGAAGTGGCTATGCTGATGGCTGCCATAAGTATTGCTCATTGGAGAGTACCATTTGTGTTGTTCAGATCAGATAATAATTTGACGTTAAACTGTGACCTGCAACAGTAGTGAAATATACCCTTTTATTTCAGAAAGAGTTATAGAAGACCACGAGATGGTGATTGAAGTGCAGTCAAAGTGGAATATGGAAGAAGAATGCAGGCTGTACTTTAGGAAATATTATGCAAAATATGAGTTTTTCAAAAATCCAGAGGTAAGTAGGATACATTGTCTGATACAGTAGTAGATTTTTTTTTAACTACTACTGTATTTATTTACAAAAAGTGCATAAAAGATCTTACAAAGACTGCTGAATTGATGTGGGAGTTAGCACTGTATATGAAATTAGTGAATATACATTTCACTTAAAGGTGCAGTGCTTCTACAAAAAGTCTTTGAGAATCATGATGCTTCACTTTCTAGATACTCCAAGATATCTGCTGTTGTATCTGTTGCCTAAAAGACACAATATGGCCAATGTGGTCATCAACACTCCAGCGGCCAATAGGAAACCATGACATCATCTATTGCCCATATTGTTTGTTTGCTGTATTTCTAATTCTTGTGTCAGATACACCAAACAAATCTGGAACCTCTCTGGAGTGCTTTGATTTAGTTCTGAGGGTCTCCACTCACCCATCTCAAATGCTGATTGAGAAAATATACCCATTTAGGAAGTATTACTGTCTTAATGATATTTTTTGATTAAGGATGCTGAATTCTAGTTCTGCAGCACATACAGTATGCTTTAACTTAAATGGCCAGCTTAAAAATAAATAATCTCCTTTCAGTACTAATGATAGAAGTATGACAATAAGCAGAGAGCTAAGAATCTTTTGGTAGTTTAGGCCAAATTACTATTTGTAGGTGGTGGTATGATACTTATATTTGCAGAACTAAAAGGTTAAACAGTTTTATTTGTATTTTAATGATTTTATTTTAACAGAACTATTTTCCAGATACAATGGTGACCTATTCAAGTGAAGTTAATTGTGCAAATACCCCTACAGACACATTAAAGGTAAGCATAATCAACATAAATGATGAATCTCTTTGAGTGACTAATGTCTTTCTATCTCTCTACATATATATATATATATATATATATATATATATATATATATATATATATATATATACAATCTATGTCTTGAGATAGATTCTTGTATGAACCGAAATGTTGATTATTAACCCCTGTGTATTGTATTTAAGACCTCTGAGTCCCTTACTTCTTCTTCTGTGAATATCTGCTTTTCTTTTTGAAGCACCCACTGGTTCCCGAGATAGTTAAAGCTGCAGTTCAGTCAATATCCTGCATGTGTGTTTTTTTTTGTAACAAATTTTTTATTGGTCACAGTCACAGATAAATTTACATACAGTAGTGTCGTGGGCCCACAACATTTGTGCTCATTATTTCCAGAGAAGGACCAATAACAGTTTTCCTTTTTCAGTAGGAAAAAGAGTACGGGGAAGAGGAGGGGGGGGGGAGGAGGAGACAAACATGGGAGGGGGGGGGGGGAAGAGGGGGAGGGGGGTATGTGGGCTTGCCCAGAGGTGTCCCGGTGTAGCTCTCCAATTGTTTGGGGGTGGCTGCTAGACCTATGTGCTTTGACTTTTTGGGGGTTTATCTCTCGATCCAGGGGTCCCATGTGTTCCAGAACTGGGGCATTTTCTTTTGGAGCATGGCCGTAAGCTTCTCCATAGTCATGACCTCGTTAACCCTTCTCACTACTGTGGTTCTCGAGGGGGCCTTAATTTGTTTCCAGGCTGCTGCTATAGAGCATCTTGCCACTGTCAGCACGGCCCTGGTCAGCCAGGACATTGGTCGGGGAGGTCATCTATGGGTTTGCTCAGCACCATGGTCAGGGAGTCCAGGGGGAGAGGGATTCCAGTGATCTCGTAGATAAGTGTCTGGATCTTGGTCCAGAACTTCTGGATCTCCGGACATGACCACCAAATGTGGGCCATGTCTCCCGTTTGACCACATCCCCTCCAGCACAGGTCTGGTGTGCCGGGGTAGACCTGGCTTAGCCTAGCCGGGGTCAGGTACCACTGGAATATAATTTTATAGATGTTTTCTTGTATTGTCGTACAAATTGAGGTTTTAGGGGCTTGCTCCCAAATGTCCTCCCAGTCTTCCAGGTCTATTGGGAGACCTAGTTCGTCCAACCATTTTTGCATATAGCGGTGTTTCGGGGGGTCTGATGTCGGTTCCGTGCTTTTGTATATCTGTGATATCAAGCCTCTCTGGTATATGTCTTTGAGACATAGGGTTTCAAATCGGGTCAGCGGGGGGAATTTGGAGGTTGGAGACATTGAGTGTAGGAAGTGCCTAAGTTGTAAATATTTAAATAGATGAAGGTCTTGGATCTGGAATTTGTTTTTTAATGCCTGTAAAGTTAGGATCTGTCCCTTCTGCAGTAGATCGGCAACCATCCTAATATTGTGACCCTGGAATTGGTCAAATTGTCTTGTGGAACACCCTGGCGGGACGTTGGGGTTCCCAAAGAGTGGGGTGAGCTGGGAGGGAGAAGCTAGCAGACAATACTTCCCTTTGCTTTTGAGCCATGCGTCCCACGTGCATCTCATTGCTCCGAGGCCAAGCCTCTGTGGCCCACTCCCTCTCCCTCCTGTGGTCCAGAGTGCCACTTGGATGGAGTGAAGCTGTGCGTAATGTGACTCTATTGCGAGCCAACAGGCCGAGGCTGGGTCGCAATTCCAAACTACAGCCTGCTTCAATTGTGCTGCGAGGTATTATCTGACTAAGTCGGGGACCCCCATGCCTCCTCTTGCTCTTGAGGAGAGCATCAATGACCTTGGAACCCTAGGTCTCTTATCGTTCCAAATGAATTGGAGCATTAATGACTGGATGTTCTTTAGAGCCGGGCGTGGCACTACGATGGGGAGGTTTTGGAAGAAATATAGTAACCGTGGGAGGACGTTCATTTTTATGGACACTATCCTTCCAAACCAGGAATTTGGTGTTTTTTCCACGTTTCCAGGTCCTTTTTAATCTGGTCAAATAAGGGGGGGTAATTGTGTTGATAAAGGGAGTTATACGAGTTTGAAATTTTGACCCCCAGATATTTTATATAGGTGGAGCTCCACTTGTATTTGTAGTGGGCTTGGATAAGTTTCCACGTCTGGGGAGGGAGGGAGATATTTAGGGCTTCCGATTTGTCTATGTTGACCTTATAGTCAGAGACCTGCCCAAATTGAGTCAGATGCCTTTGAAGGCTAGGAAGGGAGGAAAGGGGGTCATCGAGGGTCAGAATCACATCGTCCGCGAATAGGGAGATTTTGTACTCTCGGTCCGCAATTTGAATCCCCTTGATACTTTTTTCGGCTCTAATTTTGGCCGCTAGAGGTTCAATGGTTAGGGCAAATAACAAGGGGGAAAGCGGGCAGCCCTGTCTGGTCCCGTTCCTGATTTTTATTGGATCCGAGAATCCGCCTGATAGTTTGACAAACGCTGTCGGGTTTTGATAGAGGGCTCTCACTCCCTCTAGGAAAGGGCCACTGAAGCCGAACCTCAGCATTGTTTGGTCTAAAAAAGACCATTTGATTCTGTCGAACGCTTTTTCAGCGTCGAGGCTCAGAATCATTGCTTTGGATCCGGTGAGATGCACGTGGTCTATTATATCCACAATTTTGCGGGTGTTGTCGGAGGCCTGTCTTCCTGACACAAAACCTACTTGATCTATGTGTATAAGTCTAGGGAGAATTGGATTTAGCCTGTTTGCCAAGATCTTACTGTAGATTTTGAGATCGGTATTTAACAGGGAGATGGGCCTGTAGTTACCGCAGAGGAGCGGATCTCTACCCTCCTTGTGGATTATAGCCAGATTTGCTGCTGTAATCGTAGCGGGGATTGGGGGGGGGTGGGGAGAGGGGGGAGGGTGGGGAGAGGGGAGAGGGTGGGGAGAGGGGGGAGGGTGGGGAGAGGGGGGAGGGTGGGGAGGGAGGAGAGGGGAGGGGAGGAGAGGGGAGGAGAGGGGAGGGGAGGGGGGGGAGGAGAGGGGAGGGGGGGGGCTAATGGTTTGCTCGCAGTTTCAGGGGTAAATAGTTCTTTTTTTGGATTGTTTGGGAGCTGGCGTGTTGATGGGGACCCAGGTCTGGGCCTCTCTGGGGGAGAGGTGGGGGGAGGGGCATAGGGGATCAGAGAGGGGGTGGGAGACAGTGGTGGTGGCAGAGGGGCAGGGGGGTAGGAGTAGACTGGTGGCATATCGGGGTCAGGGGGAAAAAGGTGGATCCAACCCTCCGACTCCAGCTCCCCCAGCTCTGGTAGGTGGCGGTAGGAAAGACGGGGGGCAGGTAGGGGGGAGGTGGAGGGGGGGGATTCAGGAGGGGGGTGGGTGTAGGGGGGGGGGAGGGGTTGGGGGGGGACGTGGGGGAAGGGGTCGGGCGGGGGGGGGGGAATGAGGGGAGGAAAGGGTTGTGGTGGGGGGGGAATGAGGGTTAGTGGAGGGGGGTCTTGGCTGAGTTCTAGGCGGCAGTGTGCTGGGGGGTCTGTCGCTGATTGTCTCGGCGTTTCTCCACTGGGAATGCTGTGCTACGGCGCCAGTTGCCGAGATTGGAGGTATCAGGAACATCAGGTAGATGGGTGGACTTGGCCTCTCTTCGGGGGGGGGTTCCCTCTGGTTGTCTTCCTCAAGTCCTCAGCGGGTCTGTCGTGGCAGTATGGGCTTTAGGCAGGTTTTGGTGGGGAGCTGGCGCTCCCAACCCATAGCGGGAGATGAGGTTAGTTGGCTCTAGTGTTGCTTCTGGCTCTCCAGCCGTTCCGAAGCACGGGGGGTCCCAGAGGAGGCGGGTTTGTTGGCCGATCTTGGGGGAGGCTGTTGGGGTTGTGGAGAGGGTATTCCGAGAGCCTTAAGGAAGTCCTGGATATCCTCTGGGTCCACAATGGTTAGAAAGCGTCCATTTCTGGGGACCACCAGTTTGAAAGGGAATCCCCATCTATAGCGGATGCCTTGAGCCCTCAGTATAGTAGTTAAGGGTTTCATGTCTTTGCACTTGTTGATTGTGAAAGCGGACAGGTCAGCAAAGATCTGCAGGGTGTCTTCTCCTATTTGGATGTCACCCACCCCTCTGCTAGCCACCATGATTCGCAACTTTGCTGTGTAGGTATGCATTTTGTCTATGATGTCTCTGCGGCGGTTGGGGTCTGGGGATTTGGGACCCAGGGCACGATGGGCGCGGTCCATCAGTAGCTCATGCTCCTGCAGATCCGGGACCAGCTTCAGGAAAATCTTTTTCAGGTATGCTTGTATGGCGTCCGGCAGGATTGTTTCTGGCACATTTCTGATGCGGATGCTTTGTCTCCTCTGTCTATTTTCCTGGTCATCGAGGGCGTCCCTTAGCTCATTCACGAGGTTACCAAGCCTGTTCACCTCGTCCTCTGTTGTCGATTGAGTGTGGCAGACCTCCTCTACCTTTGCTTCTAGTGTGTCAGTGCGTGCGGTAAGGCTATCTACGTCGGATCTGAGGCCTTCTATGGCTGAAGCCAAATCTTCCTGGAAACCTCGCCTGATTTTATTAAATAGGGCCTCAAAGAAGTCTTTGTGCAGTCTGTGTTCGGGCAGTTCAAACTCGGCGGCCGGCTCCATCTGGCGTTGTGCTGGTGCAAAGAACTTAGTGACCGTATTTTGGGTCCGCTTGTTCTTTGGCAGCATTGCGCCTTCTTTGGGGGGCGTCTCCGAAAGTCTGATAGTCCCCTCTTTATTATTTTTATTATTTTTATTCCCTTTTATTTTAGGGGGGGAGGAGGTGTGAGAGTGTTGTGGAACTTCTGGGGTGTTTCTGGAGCTGCTGAGTATTTATTTATTTGGCTCAATGCTGTGTTGCTGGGGAGGTAGGGGGTTGTGGCACACTGAGGCTCAGGCAGCAGTTGGAAGTTGGTGGTTAGGACAAGCAGCCGTATATCTCTTTAAGGGGAGCTGGTGTCTCAGTGTAGTGCTCCTTTAAGATGGCCGCTTCCTCTCCTGCCGCCACGTGGTGGGTCTCGCAGTTCCTGCAGCCAGGGGGTACTCTCCCCTGCCGGGATCGCCTGATGGGGGTATGTATATATATTTTATTTATTCTGGGGGAGGGAGGCAAGCGGGGACCGGGACCGCAGCGGGGAGATGCTGCTGCAGCTCCGGCATCCCCTCGGGGCCGCGGGAGGCCGCCGCGGGCGCACTTCAAGGGCAGCGCGCGCAGGGGGGGATCCCCAAGCCCCGAAGTTAGAGCGGACTCCGCGGGACACTTGGAGCTTAGCCCCACCGCCTCTTCCACCTCTCGCACCTCTCCTCCCGGCGTTTCCTCTGACTTTGCGTGAGGGAACCGCAGCGGAGTGATGCTGCACTGGCTTCCTCACGGGGCCGCGGGAGGCTGCCTCAGACGCGCTTCAGGCACCGCTCACAGAAGGGGGGGTTTCCCCGTGCTCCCCAGTCCGACCGGAGTCCGCGGGACACTCGGAGCTCAGCTCCACCGCCTCTCCTACCTCCCGCCCCGCTCCTCCAGACGGCTCCTCCGATTTTGTGTGTGAGGCAGGGGGAGACTTCCACCGGGGGTCGGGGCTCACCTGAGGCCTCCCAGAGCGCCGGCAATCCCTCTCCAAATCGCAGGGAGAGGTCACGCTTATGCCCAGCTAGTCTTAGGGGTTCAGGGCTGTAAGGTTTGGGGGGGGGGGGATTTGTTTATTTAGGTGCTTTAAGGTTGGTTATTCGTTGGAGGGGCCCTGGAGCAAGTCTCTCAGGCAGCCATTCCTCTTGACGTCACAGGAAGTCTCCCCATGTGTGTTTTTTTTAAATAAATCAGTTCTGTAGTAAGAAAAAATACTTTTAGCATTTTCTGTTTTAAAAAAAAACAACTTTTAAAGACCAATTATCTTGTATTCTATTTTAACAGCCATTTGCTAAGGCACTGCCCCTTCATGTCCTGTCACAAGCTCTGGCACACCCCTTTGTCAGCCCTGCCCTCCCTCTAGCACATGTCAGTGCAGGATTGCTCATGAATATTCATAAGCTTCCACTGACAGACAAGCAGAATATAAACAGATCCCTTCACTAATTATGTCACCAAATTTCGACCTATCAATACATGGAGAATAAATTGACCTGCAGCTATACAGTTCTTTAGGTAATTAGAGATTGCACACATAAAACTATTGAAGTAAAAAAATAAATAAAAAAAAAAAAAAGACTGAACTGCAGCTTTAATGGGGAGGTTACAGTTTAAAAACTCCCTTCAGGGGAAACAAAATGCCTGCGAACTCCGCAGGCCAATAGGAAGCCACAACGTAATTGGTTATGGCTTCCTATTGGATGGCCATTTAAATGCCTTTAAAAAAAAAAAAAACAGGAAATAACACTGATAATTTCATCGGTAAGTATCTCGGGAACCCAAGTGGTCACTGGAGCTGAAAATAGCATTGTTCAGCTCCAGAGGTATCCTCTGTTACAAAGCTGTATAAAAAGGGGGTTAGTTAGGGGCATTTGCAGCTTAAACTTCAATGGAAAGTATATTATCATATGTCTTCCCATGTAGCCTTAGAATTTTACTGTGTCAATTGTTATCTTTATAGATGTTTCTCAGTACGAGCACATATCCTGAAGTTCACAGCTATTTATACATGAAAGAAAAAGGGAAAAAGTCATGGAGAAAAATGTTTTTTGTTTTACGGCGCTCTGGACTATATTTTTCGACAAAAGGAATGTCAAAGGTATTGTGACAATATAAAAATATATATGAATTAAACTAAAATGACATTATTATTATTTTTTTTTATATTCTTTTCTAATGACTCTACATTGTTCTTTTTAGATTAAAGGTGTAATCCCACACATTCGGACAGTTGAATTTCTTAGGGGCCTCTGAATGGAGGTGTCTTTTTCAGAGAACCAATAAAGTTGTTGGGAGGGGGGACTCTGGCTGCACAAGCACTTGCTGACATCACACAAAAGCGAACAGCCAGTGGAAATCAAACCTTCCCAAGTCTCATTTAAAAAAAATACTTGTAGGTGTCAGATTTGGGTAAACTCTTTAATGAATTATCCAGATGAGACCCCTTAAACAAATCACTGGAATTAGTTCACGTAGGTCCTAGAAGGGATTGCCCCTGTAGTATGCCATCACGAACCACACATCTAGAAGAGAAAGACAATGATCTTATAAGATAGTAATATCACAGAACAGTCTGAAAATAAAAACATGTTTATTTGTCACTTGCATATCGTCCAATGTAATAACATGTGGGAATAATTATTGCCAAGAAAGCCAAATGCAATTGATAAGGTCTTTAAAATATTGCCTGCAACATGAGACTGTCCCTTTAACAATCTGATCTTGAAAAGGAACTGGAAATTATTTATATAACTGTATTCTTAACTCCTTTGCTGCCAGAGATTTGCTATGCATTGCAGACCCATTTGGAAGCAAAGGTGTTAAATTAAAAATGAACTTTAAACTTGCATGTATACTTCTGTGCCACAATAGTGTCAATTTATAGCATATCTATTATAGACCATATACATTATAGTCACCTATTCAATATGCTGTAATTAGAGATGTGTGAAACATTTGCAGGAGATTGCGACCCAGGTGAAATTTGCCTTTTTCCTGCCAATTTGATAGACATTAAATCAATAGGATTTTCCTAGCTCTAAAACTGCTAGATTCACTTAATGCTGAGACAAAATTTTGGGGACACACACCATGTGCTTGGGAATTTGGGATGGAGCTAATGGTAGAATAGCTAATATTATACACATAGGGGCCTATGCTACAAGCGTTCATAAGCCACTTATCGAGCACATATCGGCCAAAATGCCTGCTGCTATTCCGTAAGCCTCAATAAGTGGACGATAAAGGCATGAATCGCCAAAAATTTCAGCCATCATAAAAAAAATCGCCGGGTAAGCGGCGATAAGCCACTTATCGGCAGATTCTGAAACTCGTGCAAATCTAGTAGCCACGATTAGGTTATTGAGGCCTATCATGGCTCTAGAATGGCAAGTTTCTCTCAAAATCCTCACGCCAGAAAAAGTGAGGCTGGTGAGAAGCTGCTCAGAGGCGGCGAGACGGGACAGAAAAAAGGCTTTTTTCCTGCATCGGAATGATGCTGGGGGTCTCAGGAGCTGATACCCATTAATATCAGCACCGGAGACCTCCAGCATGAATCCCATGCAATAAAAATGCATTTACAGCCAACTTCATCACCTTAGCGGCTAATCGCTAAGGAAATGAAGGGGTTAACACCTCCCGCTACCCACCAAGGGCCAAATACCCTCTTCACCCACCCTCACTACCCACAATAAACACTTATCCACCTCTCCTAACCTCACATGATGATACCAGAGGCCATGGCTGCCCGGGAGTCCTCAGGTTGTCCCCACGGGTGTCTGTGGGCCCTCAGGTGGTCCCTGCGGTGTCAGAGGTGCCTGTGGGCCCTCTGGGCCCTCTGGTGGTTCCTGTGGGTGTCTGGGGGTACTCAGGTGATCCCCGCGGGTGTCTGTTGGCGCTCGGGTGGTCCCTGCATTGTTCGGGGGTCCTCAAGGGGTTCCTGTGGGTGTCTGTGGGCCCTTGGGTGGTCCCTGCGTGTGTCCAGAGGTCCTCAGGTGGTCACCGTGGGTGTCTGAGGGCCCTAGAGTGGTCCCTCCAGGATTTGTGGTCCCTCGGGTGGTCCCCGTGGGTGTCTGTGGGCCCTTGGGTGGTCCCCGTGGGTATCCAGGGGTCCCTCAGGTGGTCCCTGCGGGTTTCTGGGGGCCTTCAGGTGGTCCCCGTGGGTGTCTGTGGGCCCTCAGGTGGTCCCTGCAGGTGTCTGGGGACACTCGGGTGGTCCCCGTAGGTGTCTGGGGTCCCTCGGGTTGTCATTGTGGGTCCCCGCTGGCCAGCAGTACCAATTCTCTGGTCAAATCTTTTTTCCAATACACTGAAATAAATCCACCCTCTCCCCCCCAACACATACAGTACTGTAATAGGCAAAATAACTATTATCCAAATATGGATAATTGCCTATTATAAAATCAAACATTAGCCAGTCAGCAAAAATAAAGTAAATAAAACATTCTACTTACACCTGACATCATGAAGGGTGTCCTCATCAGCATACTCCAGGTCCATGTCCTTCGATGTCAGAAAGAATACAATAAAAAATACAATCTTATGGCCCTTAACCCCTTAATCACCTTAGCGGTTAATAACCGCTATAGTAATTAAGGGGTTAACCCACCCAACCCGGCTACCCACCCAGGAGGCCTAACCACCCACCCCGGGACCACTATACCCACCCTGTACCCATTGATTGACATAGTGGTACATTATACCCATATAATATGGGCATGATAAGCACTATAGCAGCCAATTGTCACTGTAATAAAAAAGCATGAAGGCCAAAAATATACAATAATAAAAGATATACACAAGCACCTAAACACCCCAACAATAAAAGAACTAAAAAGCCTAATTGTAAGCCACATCAATAACATTTATCTATCTCCAAAACATCACAATAATAAAAAATCTGCCATTCCAAAACATAAGAATACAATTCAATAAACATCTAGCCAAGCAAACTATTTAAGAAATAAAACCACTAGCCAAACAAGCAATTCAATACATAAAAGCACTAGCCAACAAATCAATTAACTAATTTATACCACTAGCCAACACATCAATTAAAACCAGTGGCCAACAAAATAAATAATTAATTAAAAACGCTAAACAATCGGAAAATGACATATAAACAAACCATCCAAATTACAAACAATTTATTTATATATAAAATGTTTTACCAGGTAGTAATACATTGAGAGTTAAAGAAAAAAGCAGCGATAAACACTAACCTAATATAAATGAGTTAATTACAAATATACAGTGATAACAAACTTAATAGTGCTAACGGAGGAAGATAATGAGTCCAATACAGATATTATTAGGTTCAGCAGCCAGAGTCCAGGAGAGAGTTCCACGTCCCTCCGGATGTGAGCAAAGAAGAAAAGACGGCACGTTGTCCCAAGTATATTCGTTTTAGCCCAAAATAGAAATAAGAGAAGATAGCAATGTATCAATTACAGGTTAATTAACCCTTAATGTTCATACATTTGAATTCATGCACTTACAATTTTGCATAGCTTGTGTTGTAATTCTTTTCCTAACTGGAGTGTCAGAGGATAATCTAGACAGGCTAGGTCTCCAGTGCAATGGAAATAAAAGAGAGAAAAGACAAGGCACAATACATTTATTACAAAAGACTAGATTACTGTAAGAACAATATTGCACTTACAGCCAGTATCATCAAATACAGCGTTTTTGGATAGCTTCCCAGCGTGTGGTAGTAACTCTTTGCTTTGATGGTAATGTTGCTCACATATTGTAGAGTCCACGGTCCCCTTCCATTGTGTCCGCTGCACCCGTCACCTCCAATTTCCTTGAGGGGGGGCAAACCATTGTTTCTGGTGGCTACTTGTGGCCAATAAAAAGTTATTGCAACTAACAGGTTAGAAATAAGTTTTTGAATGGAGAGCGCCATCTTCAACTCTAATCTCTAGAAATTCAATTTTAGTCCTGCTCTGATTGTGTGTAAATTTTTAATTACATTGGTTGTCATTAATGTATTTCAAGAAATCTTCCAGAGTGTTTTCCGTGCCTCTCCATGTAATGATCACATCATCGACGTAACGGCGCCAGAGCACCAGGTTCGTGCCGAAGATATTATTGGACCATATAAATTGGTCCTCCCAACAACCCATACAAAGGTTGGCACGAACCTGGTGCCCATAACAGTGCCCATAATTTGTAAATAATGGTCTCTGTTAAACCAGAAGGAGTTGTGCTGCAATATAAACATGATTCCCTTAATGATGAACTGCATTTGTGCATCCTCAAGGTCTTTATGCTTCATTAAATTGTATAGTATGGCATCACATCCCTGTCCGTGATCTATACTGGTATGCAGGTATGTGACGTCACACATAGCCATGATCAGATTCTCATCTCATCGAAAGTCTCTTAATATTTGTAGTGCCTGCATGGTATCTTGTAAAAAGAACGGCATTTTTTTTACATAAGTTTGTAGTAATACATCAATGTATTCTGAAAAGGAGTGAGGGGCCCAATCCCCGAAATTATGAGTCTGCCAGGTGGGTTTTATATGTCTTTATGGAACCAGTGTTACTTGATGTGCTGTCTTGATGAACTCATATTCTTTTTTTTTTTTTATCTAGTATATTCAAAGAGAAAGCCCTCATCCAGCAATTTTATCATGTCTTTAGAGAATTCTATTATTGGATTCTGTTTCAAAATGGTATATGTTGTTATATCGCTTAGTAGTCTTACTGACTTTGATGTAGTCTATTTTATCTAGGATCACAATTACCCACCCTCCACGCTTATCAGCGTTTTTTTATTACAATCTCCTTATTTCTTCTTTATTTGTAACAAAGCTCTCCCATCGTACTTTCAGTGTCTCTTCTGCGAACACCTCCTCCTCATCCTCTATCGAACTCTCCATAGGGGTACCCCAGGGCTCTGTCTTGGGACCTCTTCTCTTTTCTCTCTACACAGTTTCTCTAGGTGACCTAATCACATCACTTGGGTTTAAATATCACCTCTATGCTGCGACACACAAATTTACCTTTTAACCTCTGACGTTACTCCTACTGTACAGACCAAAGTTTCTGAATGTCTCTCTGCGATATCATCCTGGATGGCCCTCCGCTGACTTAAACTTAACATGGCAATAACAGAGCTCCTCATACTTCCTCCCAAACCTGGCCCTACCACCTGCTTCCACATTACTGTTGGAAGTACTATCATTCACCCAGTAACCCAAGTATGCTGCCTAGGGGTCACACTCGACTCCTCTCTCACATTCGCCCCTCACATTCAAAATGTATCTAAAACCTGTAGTTTTTTCCTCCGCAATATTACAAAGATATGCCCTCTCCTCTGTTGCTCGACTGCTAAAACTCTGACTCAGGCCCTCATTCTCTCCCATCTCAATAACTGTAACCTCCTACTGTCCAGCCTTCCTGCCTCTCACCTGTCTGCCCCACAATTTATCCTAAACGCTGTTGCCAGAATCACTCTACTCTTTCCTAAATCTGTCTCTGTCTCCCCTGCTGAAATCACTCTCCTGGCTTCCTATAAAATCCCGCATCTCACTCTCAATTCTCCTCCTCACTTTTAAAGCTTTACACTCTTCTCCTTCTCCTTGCATCTCAGCCCTAATTTCTCACTATGCACCATTCTCTTGTGTTCTTCTCAAGGATGTCTTCTCTCTACCCACTTTTTGTACCTAAAGCCCTCTCCCGCCTTAAACCTTTCTTACTGACTGGCCCACACCTTTGGAATGCTCTTCCCCTCAATACCCGACTAGCACCCTCTCTATCCACCTTTAAGACCCACCTTAAGAAACACTTGCTTAAAGAAGCATATGAGTAGCACAGTGGCTAATAATATACACATGATACATAAAGCTTGGGCCCCTGCAGACACTTACCAGAATTCCCTCCAAATGTCTAAACATTCTTTCTACCTACCTATTAGATTGTAATCTCTTGGTAGCAGGTTGTCCTCTTCCAAAATGTTACTTTTATGTCTGGAGCACTTATTCTCATGACCTGTTATTTGTATTATTTTTTATTTTTATGATTGTCACGTGTATTACTACTGTGAAGAGCTATGTACATTAATGGCGCTATATAAATAAAGACATACATACATACATTATTATTAGAAAGTTTGTTGAGGGCTTGTACTTCAAGTTTGGTCACATTTACTTTCTTAGGGATGTAGAGGGAGAAAGGGGGTGGCCGGGTAATAAAGGGGTTGCACCCCATATGGCCATCCCCTGACCTCACCAGAGAGACAAGGGGTTAACTGGACTGCGGTCCAGGGATGAGGTTTGCACCTTGCTGTACCTTGAAAATGTATGTTCCCCTGTTCCCATGTTTCATTATAAGCATGTATTTTAATGTTTTAAAGTGCGTTTCTGTATCTCCAGTTCTGGAGGTCGCAGAGAGTTGATATTTGGCCAATATGTGGAGTCACTGTAGGCATTAAAAACTGGCAAAGCTGAGGAAGCTGTTTCATACAGGGAAACGCGTAGAGCCTGCTTCCTTGCAGCACAGCTGTAACACAGTCTGGAAGCTGCTCCATCTTTGAAGGCACAGAGTCTGCACTGCGATCCTGCCATCCCCTTCTCTGCCTACTCCAAGCCGGAAGTCGTCAGTTCAAGGCCCGGACGTGACGTCAGACGCTCTCCATCCGCGATCCGGCGAGGGGGCACTCTCGTGGAGGGACATTGAAGTGGCTGCAGCTCTAACACCTCGTTTGCTGACCTACTGCCTCAAGTAAAATCTTATGTGATCTTGTTCTATGTACACAATGTGAGTACATGTCTTATGTGTTTTTAAATATAAAACTTGCGTTTTTAAGATCTACACTATGGCCTCTCCCTGTTTTGCATGACTCTGACTGCGAGTGGAAGCCTGCATGAACCATCTCCCATTTCAACACCAGTATATGCTGCTGTAATACCTACCTGTTACTGTGAGTGGAAGTCTCCACGAACCACCTCTTGTTTCAACTTCAATAATTGCTGTTTTAATACCTACTTGTTGTAAGTAGGCATTTTATTAGAGCCAAGATTTGTCATAGATCCACATTCTGTGTTTACTTGCTGCACCATTATTCCCCTTTTTTCTTTTTTTTGGGTGTTCCTGATACCATCGCTCCCTTCCTACCCTGGATCCATGCTATATAAATAAAGACATACATACATACATTATTATTAGAAAGTTTGTTGAGGGCTTGTACTTCAAGTTTGGTCACATTTACTTTCTTAGGGATGTAGAGGGAGAAAGGGGGTGGCCCGATATTAAAGGGGTTGCACCCCATATGGCCATCCCCTGACCTCACCAGAGAGACGAGGGGTTAACTGGACTGCGGTCCAGGGATGAGGTTTGCACCTTGCTGTACCTGGAAAATGTATGTTCCCCTGTTCCCATGTTTCATTATAAGCATGTATTTTAATGTTTTAAAGTGTGTTTCTGTATCTCCAGTTCTGGAGGTCGCAGAGAGTTGATATTTGGCCAATATGTGGAGTCACTGTAGGCATTAAAAACTGGCAAAGGTCGACCCACTGAGCCCACCAGAATGGAACTTATTAATATGTGTAGATATTAAAGTGTATATGTATTTTATTTTGGATCTGTTCTGAAAATGCAGACGCCATTTGTTAGGCTAATAAGTCATGAAGGGCAGACGGCTGAGTAGCCTAAGCACGGTGATCAAAAAGTAACTGCCTTGATTGTTACCCAATGTCTAGGGATTAAGTATTAGTCAGTCAATAAACTCTGCCAGTCTAATTGTTACCTGAGGGCATGGGTTAGTCTGTTAGTCTGTGTATCCACATTAGAGAGTGGATACAGATAATTGTTCACCAATAGGCTGTGTTCAATGTTAAGAATAGGGTTGCACAGGTATATAAACTGTGTCAACCCTACAGTTTTTAGTTGTGCTGGAGTTGTGCTTCTGATACCATCTTGAATGTCACTGGACTGCTGGAGAATTGCTAGCGGATACTTCTCCATCCCCCAACCCTAAGTAAGTGTTACCTTCTTGTCTGTTAATTGTACTATATTGCTGTGTTCACCTTATTAAGGAATAGAATAAATTATATTTTATTATATCTAAGCCTCGTTCAGTTCAACCCAGATATTTGGTGTTCATTATATCTTGTCATAAGCTACCGTGACAAGCTCTTTAATTAACTGGTGGCAGCGGCGGGATTGAACTGAACCTGTATTACAGTGTACGGTAATTACCCTGTAATATAGTGGGAACTCGAAGGGAATTGCGAGTTCCTGGGACTAAAGATATTGAACACACAGTAGTGCAACAGTTAACACAAGTTGTAACACCACCTCACTGCTGCGACTGAACTATGAGCGAGGCTGAAGGCTCATCCAACATGAGGACCCGAGCTCAGCTGAAGGACAAGTGCCGTGAATATGGACTGCCCTAT
Organism: Ascaphus truei; assembly: GCF_040206685.1. NCBI lineage: Eukaryota > Metazoa > Chordata > Amphibia > Anura > Ascaphidae > Ascaphus > Ascaphus truei. Next base: position 79,954,834 of record NC_134489.1, read on the forward strand.
GAGAACTAGGAGGTCGCAGACATGGTTGACGCAATCGGTGACTATGAAGCCCGGCTTGCAGAGCCTCAGGATATGGCTCAGCTTGCCCTTATACAGCCACCCGGAGATCAGGGAAGGAACCCAGTGCCGGGGCGGTGGAATCTCGGGGAGGGAATGAGTGCACCTCCCAGGAGCAGTGCAACAGGAGGGGTATTGGTTGCTGCGGCTACCAGTCCGTTCACCCTTGAAATGTTGGCACTGATTACTGCATGGGGAGAAAAAGGGACACCGGAGGAGCGGCTGCAGTTTATCACTATGGCAGTGAACAGACCCGCTTATTGCCCCCCTGTCCAACCCAACACAGATGAACTCAAACTGGACCAGCACAGTCTCAACAAGTTCGTGGAAGGCACTGACCAGATTGACAGTTTCTTAAAGAACTTTGAAACGCAGTGCCGGTGGTACAAAGTGCTTCCCCAGCATAGGGTTGCACGTTTGGACCCTGGCTAAGCAGACGATGATGGCGCTTCCAGATGAGTATGCTGATGACTATGACCACCTGAAAGAACTGTTATTGTTTCAGTACGGTTTTACCCCTGAAGCCTACCTGGGTAAATTCCGGCAGGAGGAGAGGCAGCCCCAGGAGTCCTATGTTACCTACGTGACCCGCATGGCTTTATACGGGATACGCTGGGTGGAGGGCTATGAGGCACGGACTTACCAACGCCTGCTGGACCTCATCTTTCAGGAGCAGCTCATGGAGCAGTGCCCGCCAGCGGTGAGGGCTTGGGTGTACGACAAGAAGCCCAAGACTTACCAGGAGGCGGCGAGGCTTGCAGATGACTATGTGGCCAGCCGAGCCCTGATGACCACCAAAACAGTAGCCAAGGTGGCGGTGGCGGCGGCACCGGTCAGAAAGTCTGCCAATACCCCCCAATGGACTCAGAGGCCGCTTGCGGGCAGCAGTCCACCGAAGGCGGGGGAGCTCCGGCACGAGTGCCGGTGCTACAACTGCAACCGCCCTGGTCACATCAGACCAGATTGCCCGGAACCCCTGCGTTCCGGCGGACCCCATCGGGGGCAACGCACCCCAGCTGCGAAGCCGGTAGCCCGCGTGCGGGTGGCTTCCACCACAGACTCAGGACCGGTCATGGAACCAACTCCCAGCGAGACGTCCCATGCAACGCCTGTCCCGGTTTCATTGGTGCCGGACGGCCGGAGCAGACATCTGACTCCGGTCACAGTCGGTGACCGGCAAGCAGTCGGCTTGCTGGATTCAGGAGCTGCAGTGACCCTGGTCCGACCTGATATGTCCGGCCAGAGGAATTGATCCCAGGCCCTGGGATACAGATCACTGTGGCCGACGGAGAGCCACATTTCTTGCAAGTGGCCAGAATCTTTTTGGATTGGGGGAGGGCCAGGGTGTGCGGGAGGTGGGGGTTTTACCCAGTTTGGATGCCGATGTTCTACTTGGCAACGATCTGGGACCGATGACCTGCACATACGACCGAGTGCCCAAACCCACTGCAGTGGCGGCGGTTACCCGGAGCCAGACAGCGGCAATGGCGGCGGCGCCAGTCCCCCAGCCTTTGGGACCAACGTTAGCGGAGGGCGCAGAGGAGCCCGGGGAGGTAAGCCAGGATCAATTGCAACCACAGACTGACTTACTGTCCCCCTCACCCTTCCCCATTCTCCAGACAATGACATGACTGGGGGGTGGCCAGAACTAGGAGCCCAGTTTAGGGAGGCAGTGAAGACAGACCCTACCCTGGCCGGCGTGAGACTTCGGGCGTCCGAATCTCAGGCAGGGGAGGGCACTGAGCGCTCCCTATGGTATAAGGGACTCCTGTATAGAGAAGAAGGAAACCCAGGGATAGAGGAGGGATTGACCGGTAAGCGACAGCTAGTAGTGCCCCAGGGGTACCGACAGCAACTGTTACGGGTAGCTCATTCTATTCCGTTAGCGGGACATCAGGGGGTCAACAGAACTCGAGCCCGGTTATTACAGCGTTACTACTGGCCAGGGGCATCTCGAGATGTGGGCAATTTCTGCCGCTCTTGTGATGCCTGCCAGCGAGTGGGTAAGGCAGGCGACCGTGTGAAGGCAGCTCTGAAACCTCTACCGATAATAGGGGAACCCTTCCAGAAAGTAGCGATGGATCTTGTAGGACCCCTCATGATTCCTAGCAGGTCAGGGAAGCGCTACATCCTCACGGTGGTGGATTTTGCCACCCGGTACCCTGAGGCGGTAGCGCTTGGCACCATAGATGCCAAGACAGTGGCAGCAGCTTTGCTGAACATTTTTACTAGGGTAGGTTTCCCTAGTGAGATCCTAACCGATCAGGGTCGCAGTTCATGAGTGAACTGTTACATTGTCTCTGGGATGCATGCAGTGTACGGCACCGGCGCACTACCCCTTACCATCCCCAGACCAACGGATTATGTGAGAGGTTTGACGGTACCCTGAAGCAGATGCTTTGGACCTTTATAGAGGCGGAGGGGAAAGACTGGGAGATTCATTTACAGCACTTGCTGTTTGCATACCGAGAGGTACCGCAAGAATCTACAGGCTTCTCCCCCTTCGAGCTACTATATGGCCGCAGGGTACGTGGACCTCTGGACCTATTCCATGAGGGATGGGAAGGGGAGGCTACTGCTACTGATGCTTCAGTGATCCAGTATGTAGTAGATCTCCGAGACCGGTTAGAGATGCTCATGGGGGTGGCCCAGGACCACCTCAGGGCCGCTCAGAACAAGCAAAAGCAATGGTATGACCGGAATGCCCATAGCAGGGAATTCATTCCAGGACAGCAGGTGCTTGTTCTCAAACCCACTCGGGAGAACAAGTTGATGGCTGCCTGGTCGGGACCGTACCCGGTCATCCGAAAGGTGAATGAGTACAACTACGTTGTACAGATAGAGCCTGAGAGGCATAAGACATATCATGTTAATATGTTGAAAGAATACAGAGCACCGAGTATGGGAGCAGTGATGGCCATTTGTAGCCCACTGCTGGAGGATCCGGCGAGCAATGCTCTGCCTGATCTCCTAGGGGAGGCTGGGCAGGGACACACTGTGGAACAGGTGGAGATAGGGGCACAGTTAAGTGCTAGGCAGAAGGGAGAAGCCAGGGACATGCTAGCTAAGTATAGGGCCCTCTTCACTGACATGCCAGGGACCACACATCTCACCAAACACCCAGTACACACAGGGGCCTGCAGCCTCTGCATAAGCACGCTTATAGAGTGTCAGCAGAGGTCAAGACCAGTATGGAGAGGGAGATAGAGGAGATGCTGACCCTAGGGGTAATTACTCCGTCCCAGAGTCCTTGGGCAAGCCCGGTAGTTCTAGTCCCTAAGAAGGATAAGACCACCTGGTTTTGTGTAGACTACCGCTTGCTCAACGCTGGGACGGTGTCAGATGCCTACCACATGCCCCGCATGGATGAGTTACTGGATGAACTCGCGGGGGCAAGGTATCTGACCACTATGGATTTGAGCAAAGGCTATTGGCAAATTCTACTGACCCAGGAGGCTAGGGAGAAGTCAGAATTCATCAATCCAAGTGGCCTCTATGAGTTTTTAGTGATGCCATTTGGGATGAAGAATGCCCCGGCTACCTTCCAACGCCTGGTCAATAGGTTACTGGAAGGGATGTAGAGCTATGCCAGGGCTTACTTAGATGACATTGCTGTCTTTAGTAATTCCTGGGACTCCCATTTAGGACATGTAGCTGCGGTGCTAGATAGGATCAGGGAGGATGGGCTTACCTTGGAACCCACTAAGTGTATGGTAGGGATGGCAGAGGTCCTGTACTTAGGGCACAGGGTGGGTGGAGGGCATCTCAAACCAGAGCTAGCCAAGGTAGAAGCCAAAGTTCAGTGGCCTGTTCCAAAAACCAAGAAACAGGTCATGGCATTTTTGGGCACCGCAGGGTACTATAGGAAGTTTGTCCCACAGTACAGCGCCGTGGCCAAACCCCTGACTGATTTGACTAAGAAGCAACTGCCTGTGATTATCACCTGGACTCCTGCCTGTGAAACTGCTTTCCAGGCACTGAAAACTGCGCTTGCTGGGGCCCCCATACTGGCTGCCCCAGACTATACCAAACATTTCCTCATACAGACTGATGCCTCAGACTATGGCATTGGGGCTGTGTTGAGCCAAGTGAGGGACGATGGTAGAGAGCACCCTGTTGTGTACCTCAGCCGAAAACTACTCCCCAGAGAGGTGGCCTATGCCACCATTGAGAAAGAGTGCTTGGCCATTATGTGGGCACTCAAAAAACTCCAGCCCTATGTGTATGGAAGGGCTTTCACGGTCCTCACAGACCACAATCCCCTGAGTTGGCTGCAGAGGACATCAGGGGAGAATGCCAAGTTGCTAAGGTGGAGCTTGGCCTTGCAAGAGTTTGAGTTTACTATTCAGCACAAAAAGGGTAGTGAAAACAGCAATGCTGATGGACTTTCACGTCAGGACTATCCCTCTGAGACTGAGTTCGTTAAGGGTGCCAGCAGTGCCCCACTCCCCGTTAGGGCCAGTGGGCCACAGGTCACCCATTAAGAAGGGGAGGTGTAGAGGGAGAAAGGGGGTGGCCCGGTATTAAAGGGGTTGCACCCCATATGGCCATCCCCTGACCTCACCAGAGAGACAAGGGGTTAACTGGACTGCGGTCCAGGGATGAGGTTTGCACCTTGCTGTACCTTGAAAATGTATGTTCCCCTGTTCCCATGTTTCATTATAAGCATGTATTTTAATGTTTTAAAGTGTGTTTCTGTATCTCCAGTTCTGGAGGTCGCAGAGAGTTGATATTTGGCCAATATGTGAAGTCACTGTAGGCATTAAAAACTGGCAAAGGTCGACCCACTGAGCCCACCAGAATGGAACTTATTAATATGTGTAGATATTAAAGTGTATATGTATTTTATTTTGGATCTGTTCTGAAAATGCAGACGCCATTTGCTAGGCTAATAAGTCATGAAGGGCAGACGGCTGAGTAGCCTAAGCACGGTGATCAAAAAGTAACTGCCTTGATTGTTACCCAATGTCTAGGGATTAAGTATTAGTCAATCAACAAACTCTGCCAGTCTAATTGTTACCTGAGGGCATGGGTTAGTCTGTTAGTCTGTGTCTCCACATTAGAGAGTGGATACAGATAATTGTTCACCAATAGGCTGTGTTCAATGTTAAGGATAGGGTTGCACAGGTATATAAACTGTGTCAACCCTACAGTTTTTAGTTGTGCTGAAGTTCTGCTTCTGATACCATCTTGAATGTCACTGGACTGCTGGAGAATTGTTGCGGATACTTCTCCATCCCCCAACCCTAAGTAAGTGTTACCTTCTTGTCTGTTAATTGTACTATATTGCTGTGTTCACCTTATTAAGGAATAGAATAAATTATATTTTATTATATCTAAGCCTCGTTCAGTTCAACCCAGATATTTGGTGTTCATTATATCTTGTCATAAGCTAACGTGACAAGGGATTTTTGGCTTGTGTCCAATTTTTCAATGTCATCCTCTACTCACTTTTGTAAAGTTTCCAAAAACGGACTTGACAAAAAGTTGGAAAGAATTTGGAAGCATTCGTCAGTGTTGTGTGTTTGTTTTGTGTATCATCTTCATTAGATAGCGGGATCTGATTATCGGCACTGATCTCTGCATTTGATTTCAAACAATATCTTTTTAAAGTTAACCTTCTTTATCCACCAGTGTCTGCAGCGCCTCCCCATACTCAGCAAAGATACTCAGAAAACTGAAGGCGATGGGTGCTGGGCTTAGAGGAACGAGTGAGAAAGTGCTCTCAACTGTGCTGCCAATGTGGTGGCACCTGTACTACTACTGGTGACGGTGCTAGCAGTGATAGTAGTAGTGCTGGTAGCTGTAGTGAAGGTGGTAGTAGGGGTGTTTTGGGACTCCTAGGACGGCCTCATTTTAAACTGGGTTGCGGGGGTGCCCCCTGATCCATGATCCGCCTGCTTCCCAGTAATTTCCTTCTTCTATCGTCTTCTCACACTCCTCTTCCTCTTTTACTTTTCCTCCCCATTCCTTTCCATAGTAACAAAAAATATAGAAAATAACAAACAATAGAGAAAGGAACTGAAATATTAAGACTGTAAGAAAGGAAATAATCACATTTACAGTATAAAAATGTAAAAGTAAATTAAATAAAACAACTATTCTAATGCAGGAAAATAGCTAACAAAATTACAACTATTAAAGTAAACTGTGTTGCAGCGTACATGCAACTACACATGCGGGTTCTTTGGATAAGGCTTATTTATTTTATTTAAAACCAGAGACATAACATAAAACACAGACAAAGCTCAGTGCACATCCAGAAAAACTTATATACGGTACAGTGCCTAAATATACATGTATAAATAAAATGGTCTTTTAGTTTAACATTTTGGCCAAATTGTTGTAAGCCCTTGAGCCAACTGCACGGCAGACCACGTTTCAAGGGTCCCTACACTAATATAGATTCTTAATAACCTGTGCATTGCCAGGAAGAATGATTTATAATAAATCTGTCAATATTAGTTGCAAAAGTTCTAAGTCTGATTGAAACTTTTATTAACCTGTACATTACCAGGAAAAGCACTCTGTAATAGATTTGTCACAATCACACTGTAAGCAGGCAAGTTCCCCTGAGAGTGGGAGATGCCATGGAGTGAGCTTTTAACCATTTAAATGTGGGAGGGAGTGAGCTTCAATTAGGTAGGAGGTTGCCACCCTCCAATCAGCTAAGACTAGCTGAACAAGAATTATAAAACATACAGAACACCTACAAGCTCATATTGAACCCCCAAAATACCCACAACATATATATAAGCATATCAGTTTCACAGAGGAGTGCTACTGAGCATGGCAATATATATATTTAAAACCAGAGACATAACATAAAACACAGACAAAGCTCAGTGCACATCCAGAAAACTTATATACGGTACAGTGCCTAAATATACATGTATAACTAATAAATAAAATGGTCTTTTAGTTTAACATTTTGGCCAAATTGTTGTAAGCCCTTGAGCCAACTGCACGGCAGACCACGTTTCAAGGGTCCCTACACTAATATAGGTTATTAAGAATTTATATTAGTGTTAGGGACCCTTGAGATGTGGTCTGCCGTGTAGTGGCTCAAGGGCTTACAACACTTTGGCCAAAATGCTAAACTTAAAGACCATTTTATTTATTAGTTATTTATACATGTATATTTAGGCACTGTACCGTATATAAGTTTTTCTGGATGTGCACTGAGCTTTGTCTGTGTTTTATGTTATGCCTCTGGTTTTAAATATATATATTGCCATGCTCAGTAGCACTCCTCTGTGAAACTTATATGCTTATATATTGGTTTTGGGTATTTTGGGGGTTCAATATGAGCTTGTAGGTGTTCTGTATGTTTTATAATTCTTGTTCAGCTAGTCTTAGCTGATTGGAGGGTGGCAACCTCCTACCTAATTGAAGCTCACTCCCTCCCACATTTAAATGGTTAAAAGCTCACTCCATGGCATCTCCCACTCTCAGGGGAACTTGCCTGCTTACAGTGTGATTGTGACAAATCTATTACAGAGTGCTTTTCCTGCGGATCAATAGGAAGCCATAACGTCACCCAGTGGGGCTTTCTATTGGCCCATGTGACATGAGACGTCAGTGAGAGTGGATGGGCTGCTCACGGTGGAGGCAGTGAGACAGCGGTTTGCCTGTAATGAATGTGCATACTGTAAGTACCTTTCTTACGGTTTTAATTTTTTTTATTAAAGTACCATTTTAAACTGATCTGCGCTATAGTATCCTGTATCCCATGCTATTGAAGTTATCTGTATACGAGACCACTACGACCCCCAAAGAAAAAAAGCCAGTTTGTATATGCGAGTTTTTATTAACACACTGTGAGTAGAAAATCTACAAGAGCCAAGATTCTCTTCACAACACATTAATTAGTTCTAAAAACATTATTGCATTTTTACATGTTTTCTTTTTCCATGGTGACTTCCATTGCACCCCCTGGATCTTGGAAAACTGGTTAAAAACCAGTAGTGCCCTGTAAGCGACCTGTGCAGAGGTACACTCAGGGAGACAGTTTGGGGGAAATTAAAGCATGGCTTTATTCAGCTTGTCACTTTAAACAAGGCAAATCATACATAAATAAACAAACAGCCTATCCCTGTGTAAGGGCTAACTCACTTCCCCAGTCCCTCTCTGCGATTGGGAGGAAAAGCCCCTTACCAGCCTATCACTTTCATGCCAGTCTCTGGCTCCAGGTCTGGATAGTTGTCTGCTTGAGGGTCCAGCCTCTGGCATGTTCCTGCATCCTCTGTGTCCAGGCATAGAGGTCTGGTCTCCTCGTGTCTTTTTGTCAGTACACAGCCTTCTGTGTGCTGAAGACTCTCTTTGGGAGTTCCCAGATAGAGGGTTTTCAAGCTGTCTTATTAGCCAGGTGGAGACTGGTTAATTGACTAGCAGCAATTAACCAGCTCCCTGCTGGATTCCTCAGACTATTACAGGCAGCTTTATTTAAACAGGGATGAGTCCCTGGTACATGCCCAAATAAATAGAGTGAAAAAATAAATAAAATAAAGTGCAATAAAATAAAGTATATATATACTTCCTAAGCTTATTGTTGCAGCAAAGGTTATCGCCACCTTTCTGCTGGGGCAAGCAATCTCTCAATGACCACTACAATTACCTGTGTGTGCTTGGACCTGCTGATTAAATAGGGTGGGATGGGTAAACTAAGAGGAGGAGCCACAGACCTCCCAACAACACATAGCACATATAGAGCTTCGACATTTTAAGCCCTTACGCACCGCACGCATGTCACGTATCCCATGCTATTAACTATAACATTTCCTCATTTCTCTGTGCAGTGCATGAAATACAAAGGACAGGGAAGTGTAGGAACTTGCTGATAGTGTTTATACCTTGACATTGTTGCAGGCTTGAAATGTTTTGGCCAAAAGATTGAACTAAATGACACATACTTATGAGAAGAAAAAAACAGAAATTAACAAAATAATTTGTCATATTGGATTTGCATAGGGAGTTCTTTGTTTAAGGTTTAAGGAATAACCAAGGCACCTAATTTGCTGTTCTCCCCCTCCCATCTCTTGCCTGCTCCCTGAGGAGAGGGTTGAGGAACACTCAACTTATGTGCAAGATGCTAAAGATGTATCAAATTAATCAAACTTGAAAACATTTACACTGTGTTCAGAAAAAGCGGGACCCCTTTTATTTTTCGTCATTTCTTGCAGAAAAAAGCACTATATTTTCAGGAAAATGTGAGCAATTATAGGTTTGTCACAGTAGATTATTATATTTAAGAATGATTTGATAATCTAATAAATATTCTTTGGAATTGGTGACAGCGTGATGATCTCATTAAGTGTATGGTTACAAAATGCTGTTTAGTGACGGAGATAAGCACGTTATAAATCGCTTGAGACAGAGCAAGAATTATGGTCCAAAACGCTTTCATAAAATGTTTCCTGATAAAGGATGGTCGCTAGGAGGGCTGAAAATAATAAATAATTAGTAAAACAATGTATCATTCAGGAGGGAGAGCAGCTGGATCAAAGCGTTATCTATTATGCATTCAGACAGCGGCGTTTTTGTCTTCGGCGTGCGTTTCAGCAGAAGGAGGACATTTTAAACACACTTTGAACTCAGACTTTATAGTAATCTTAGTGTTTTAGATAAGATTAAAACAGTGTAAATCATTTACGAGCTGCAAAGGAAAAATGCCTGTTTAATTAACATGAACCCAGTGCAGAGTATCTGGTACTTATTGACATCAATTCAGTTAAAATCAGTTGTCGTGCTTCTTATATAGTATTAATCTACATAACAGATCTACAATTGTGCAAATTTTGATGGGGATTGATCGAGAAATATATAAGATATGATGAAAAACTAAAGGAGTCTCTTTTTTCTTGAACACGGTGTAAATTGCACACGGAAGCCAAAGGACATTTTATATATATATTGCTGTGGAGGGTTTTTGTCACTTTTTTTTACCCACCATAACATAAGTATGGTAAAACTGATCCCGGCTTCTTTTTTGCATAGCCAGTAGAACCAACCCCACACTGAGGAGACCCATTAAGGTCGAAACAGTCTGTCTGTGGGTCGGTTTACTGGCTATGCATCTTAACCCTGGCTGTGCTCAAAGCTGTGACCATGCAGCAAGCTTAAGCCTATAGGGGAACCATGTTGAATGGTTTTGAAGCCAAAGGTGGCACTGTGTGCTCATTTGCATGTCATTTCCCAGAATTCCCTGCTGCAGTGAAAGTGTTGTGTGCTGGGTGATAATGGTGAAAGGCGGGGTAGCAGACCTGTCTAAGACATGCAAATGAGCATACAGTAATATTTCCATTTGCTAGCTGCTTTGCTGTGGAGGGTTTTTGTCACTTTTTTTACCCACCATAACTTAACTAAGTATATATATATATATATATATATATATATATATATATATATATATATATATATATATATATATATATATATAAAAATAGCAAACTACATAATATTTAGGAATTAATAATTGACCATCAATTGCTTTCAACATGTTCTAAACGCCAATAAATGGTTTAAAACTGATTTTAAAACAACAAAACTTGTATGTTTTTCTTTTGTTATGTACTATAGGACCCCAGACATCTACAGTTTTTCTGTGATTTTAGCCAAAGTGACGTTTACATGTTATTGTCAGGAAAAAAGCTATTCGGAGCACCAACAGACTTCGGATTCTGTCTAAAGGTACATGTCCACATTGTTGTTAATGGAATTGTTACATAGTTATCTAAAAATAATTATTTTGTAATCCAGTCACATAGTACAGTATATTGATGCTCTGCCTATGTTAAATAGGAGAATTTTAGTGACTTTTATTTCAACAGGTATTGCCTGCAAGATTTGCATTAATGATAAAAAATGTGCTGTGGCCTTCTAGCCTAACAAGACAGGAGGAACCAAGGACCTGAAACTGCTCTGTACAGACAATGAAGAGACTAAAATCTGTTGGGTGACAGCAGTTAGATTGTACAAGGTAATATTTCTCTTTATTGCAGGTATGAATTGCTTTTTGATTATATATGAAGTAGCTAATGACCTTAAAGCTGCAGTTCAAGCTGTGGTTTTTTTTTTTTTTTCATTCAATATGTGCATCAATACAATCTACACACTGACAAGAGATTAGTTAAATTGCTAATAGATTAGTTCTCCTGTAACTGATCGCTGAAGATTCGGCTCGGGATTCACTAAATGCACCCTGGGTCCTCTTCTGCTGCACTGACAGCCAACGTTCTGTGAGGAAGATCTTGTAACCAGGCAGGCACTAGATTCAATTGGTTCACTGCTAGAGAGGGCAGGGCTCAAAATGGTGATACTATTTCAGAAGGGGAAGGTGATGTGACTTTGTAAATTGTTGGCATAGGAACAAAAGTGTTTGTTACATTAGAACAGGGGTGCGCAAACTTCCTGTGCTGCGCCCCCCTGCTTGCTCTCCCCCACTGTCGCGCCCACTTACCTTTAATCGGCATCAAATTACACCGCAGGGTCATGTGACATCACTGATTTATTAAAGAAAACACATGTAGTTTATTGCTTGAACTGCAGCTTTAAAACACATTAATGTGGATTTGTATATTTATGCCTTTGGTACTGTAATATGTTTAATTTCAGCATATTTGCATTATATGTGATGTCAGACAAGGCTTTCTTGCTTGCATACATTCACCTTCCTACCACTGAATTACCCAAGTTTCATGATACTGAGTTGCTAGCTAAACTCAGGTCATTACCTCTGTAGCTAAACGTTCAAACGGCCTAAAGCTTTAACCTTGAGTAAGTGGCATACAGCAATGTTTTAACATCATTAGTCACACATTTTAATTGTATATTACACTTGCCTAATTTTATACCAATATTTCTTTGTTCCAAACTACAGTATACGTTAGTTGCTTCAGATATACGCATATTCAGTGGGGGACTTTTTGATGAACAGCTTAAGGAGTTGCTCCTTCCATAAATCTTCTGGTTCTATAAAATGTTAAGCATGCTTGTCTGCAAAGTACTGTATCTAAGAGGATTAACATAGGATCCGATGTGGACAATGGTTACTGCATAGTTTCTAGCCCATAATTTGGTTCTATTTTTCACTGTGACAATGAAACCTTTTTTTTAAATTGAATGAAATCCCAGATAGCATTGCAGATATGTAAACATACTGCTTAAAGAAAACTCTATAGAGCATATAGAACTATTGTTGTGACAGCTTGACAATAAAGTTATATAATGCAACAACAGCAAGGCAAAAAAATCCTATACAGTACGTTTTCTTATAGTTGAATTATTTCAAAATAAGACTACTTCAACAATTAGCAAGTACACTACTGTATGTACATAAAATTGACAAATATTTAAAGGGGAAGTTCAATTTACATGGTACAAAATGTTTTTATTTTAATCTGGTGCTGTTTCTTTTCTAGTTTTTTTGCATCAGTTAATGTTCGCTATACATTAGTCCTATTCCATTGTATTTGCTGCATTTTATGAGGGTAAAACACCCACATTTATTAATCTGATAAATGTAGATTATCCTAAGGAGACCATTAAATTGACCCCTTCTCATGTTCAGGACCTAAATACTATGCATTGATTTTCAGCATGGGATGCAGCTGTACCAAAGTTACACAAGACCAAAACAACAGAGTGATTCCAGTACCCAGTGCATATCACCTATGGTATGTATGCAAATATGCCAAAGCTTAATATGTGTAGTCCTTTTTCTTTCTTAAAGCTAGATTCACTGAGCTCTGTTTAACCAGGGCAAATAATGTGACCTCACCTAAAACAGGAACGGCCATTAACGCATTGTTCACTAAAATAGTCATAGGGTTAACGTCCTGTTCTTTCGACCGATCGTTGGCGAGAGAGTGACCATTGTAGAAGAGGGCCCATTGACTTATATACCTCCAAGTACATAAACCTATACTCCACCTGATACCTGGGAAAATATACAAATTGTAATCATTTGAAAAATATTACAATTATTTACATTTGCATATTTCCCAGATATAACAGGTTTCTCGCCATGTGGAGTATAGTTCAATCTTTTCAGAGGTATATAAGTCAATGAATCTTTTCCTAAACTGGTCTCACGCCTCTCCTCCAAAAGCCCTATTTCAAGGTCTGGATAAGAGTTGGGTATGACTTAAACGATGCAGCATTATTTCCTGCTATAAACCTTACTAGAACACAGTGAAATTTGGATGCATATCATTTTGTCTGTAATGAGCTGGAAGAGCACGCAGCCTCTGTAACTGCTGCGCCCCACCTGAAAAATCTTGCAGGCCCCCCAGTTTACGCACCCCTGTATTAGAATATTGGATCTTGCTTTTCACTGGAGTACTGGTTAATGTCACGGTACTGTATTTACTTTAGTGAATACTGTTTTAGGATTAATGGGTGTTAAAGTCACATTTAATTGGCTATGGTAGTGCATCTAGCCCTTAGTTCTGTTGTAAAGTTCAATAATATCTATTTCTACCTTCAGTCATATAGATTAAAATACAATCCTTCCTTTTAATTGTAATCACAGTTTAAATGTTTTGGTGGTAACCACCCCAACATTTAAACTGTGATTACCGGAATTGGGCCGGGGAATCGCGCGGGGGCCTCTGTAAGTGCTGGAATATTCTCCTGCTACCGCTCAATGACCCAATGTGACATGAGGGTGGGTAAGAGGCCAGGTGCATCATGGGACGTCATTAAGGCGATGCATCGTCACATGGTAGAAGGAGGAGATACCTGCTCTGGAGGCGGTAAGAGGTTCGGTGCGCAAACACTGTGCATGGTCCCAGCCATACTCCCAGCTGGCGTGAAAAACAAACCTATCAATAGTGGCGCTCTAGAGTAATCAAAATGTGAAAGATCATACGTGAAAAATAGTGATACTTATACAAACACATGTGATGGATGCTGCTGTAACCCAGTGTGGGATTGCTCTCTCAATCCCGTTGTTATGGATTACAGGTATTTTCTGGCATATAACGCATAATGAATACAGGTCACAGGTACATATATACATAGTATCATTATAAGGCCTAGTATACTGTAGCTTAGAGTATACTGTTAAAATCCTGGCTTTTCTTGTCTTAGAAATAATAGCTTGTTTTGCTGAGAAGTGGCAGGATATTGGGACAGGTTACATAGGCATAGAAAGGGAACTAACTCACGTAAACAAGCCGTGGTCTAACGGTAACTTATGAAATATATCATACGTCAGTAACTGTAATTCCTGATGGTAAACAACATACGTCACAAACCACAGAGCATGGACACATGACACGTTTCACACGTACGCAGGAAACAATGAAACACTATAATAGGTTTGCACGACTCCATGTTAAACCAGAACCGAACTTAGGTGTGAAGTCACACAGATGAGACTTGAGCTGGGACTGGCTGACCTATCGGAATATCTTTTGGTTTGTGAGTTTTGACAATGCATATATAGCTATATAATCTCTGCATTGTTAGGAATGGATTGGTAACATACTGTAACTGCTAGCCATCAGCTTATAAGAAGCTTGTTGTGATATTTCTGATATTTCTGAATATTGTTGTGATACAATAAATGATAGACCTTATCATATACAAACTCTGAGTGACCTTTCTTTATAATAATCTCGCAATACTCTTCATAATATTATTAATATTTGAGAGTGTGGCCGAGACTCTACAAGTACGGCAGTGCTCTCTGCTTAGTGCGGGACATAACTCACCACGAGGCATTACTTGGGAGAGGAAGGTAGGCTGAGCCCAGATTACAGTGGCAAGTGGAATGGTGTAGATCATCGGGAAGCGCAAACATGTGAAAACATAAAAATAGTCTGATGGTGCAATATTGTTATAGCAAAAAATGTGAAGTTAATAGTGTCAAATCGATATGTAGAATACTCACAAACGTGAGGTGGGTAGTAAACTGTACACGTAAGGGTGTCTTTAGAGGATGATCCGCCAACACTGCGGTGAAATATAGATGATTCCAATGGAGATGTATTTTCCGGTAAATCTTAGTATAAAACAAGATGACCGGACATAGTGCAGACTGTATATAATGTTTATAGAAAGTAGATAAAATCCAATACACTCACATGATTAAAATAGTACGTAAGCATTTAGATCTCACACAACGGATCTCGGCAGCAGGATCAGTAGCTTCTCTGCTTCCCCTCTGTTGTAGCGTGCGTGTCATGGATGCGTCTCACTGATAGCGGAAGTGACGTCATCCGTTTCCAGGGGTTCCGGTCCAGTTGTGGATTAGATTGGTCAACGTCACTCCCAGCTGGCCCTGACTTGTCCTGTCCCATATATATTATAATTGATTAAATTAATCTTTGGAATTTGTATGTGAGCAACAAATAGTAAAAACACCCATTCAGAGAATTGATGTTGAGAATTGCATCATGCAAGGTTTATTAAATGGTAAGAAGTCTATCAACAGTAAGATATCACTATGTCTTTTGAGGTAGTGAGTCAACACTACAGTATGTAGCTACATCAGTGGACCAAGTCTAGTACCTAAACTGCATTGCCTTTCCTTTTTGTCTCCCTTCTCTTTTTCCACAATGTACAGTAAGTCTTCTTGCCATAAGGTTTTTACATGTTTTTGCAAGCTTGTGCTGATATGTGTGTCTTTGTTTGTAGAGGAGCATATCTGAAAATTCACTGGTGGCAATGGATTTCTCAGGACATAAAAGCAGAGTCATAGAAAATCCTACGGAAGCACTATCTATTGCACTACAAGAGGGATTATTATGGCGGGTTTGTAATCTCTGCATTTAGACATGACGCTTGGTTTTCTATAGCTGTAGATATCTGAACTAAATAAATATCCTCAGGGGAAGTAACGGAGCACAGCAAGCAGACGAAGGGGGCTAGACACCAGTGAGTATATAAAAATCCTTTATTCCATGGTAGACATCATGGTTTGGGATAGTTAAAGCTCTAACGCGTTTCGGGCCGTCGCCCTTTGTCAAAGAGATATCTCTTTGACAAAGGGCGACGGCCCGAAACGTGTTAGAGCTTTTACTATCCCAAACCATGATGTCTACCATGGAATAAAGGATTTTTATATACTCACTGGTGTCTAGCCCCCTTCATCTGCTTGCTGTGCTCTGTTACTTCCCCTGAGGATATTTCTTTTGTACTATTATTATGTGACGCACGCTCTGAGAACCACCACTCTCATCAACGACCGTGAGTACCCCATTCCGTGCCTTACGGTCTGGGTGTTCAATATTCAAGTGTCTCTCTCCAGGGGGACGTGTGTTACTGTGCAACTGGGTGGTCAGACATTTATTACCGACTTATACCTAGTATACAGGTCCCCATACATGTGTAAGGAGTTCATATATGGAGATACAAATTATCTATGAGCATTAATAGTGGTTTTGTTCCCTGCTATTTGGACATATTATTGAGACTTTCATGTTCTCTAAGTGATACCCTACAGCTGAGCATGGACTTCTGGAACTCTGTTTCCTATTTCCGATATCTGAACTAAGGAGAACTCGTTTCTTTTTTTAAACAGAGGAAAAGCTGTGGACGTGCCAGTACCCATGGAATCCCTACCACATCTTCTCAAAATTCCACAATGAACCTAGGTATACTTATATTTACATAATGTCTTTATAAATAGATGTTTAATTTATACAGATGAAATACTTACATTCTTGAAATGTATGGGAAATGTCCTTAGGGTCCGGTCAATGTGTACTGGTTACCGGTCCAGACATGTATTTATTTTTGATTGACATGTGCCATTATCATACTTACTGATTAAAATGGGCCTATCAAGTTGCAGTGATGTTCATATTTGTCAAAGAGTTTCTCACAATCTGGTGGTTCTTACAAAGCAACTGATGACATTCAAAAATGTGTGCAAGCTTTTTGACCATGCACATTTCTTAATAACATTGCGTGAACTTTCACAAAGCAAATTGGGACAACTTGCTATATTGCTTCACAATGTTTTCCCATTGAAATTTAAATCAGGGTCATATTGTGTAAACTATTTAAAACAACGTGTATGAAATGACATGCATTTTTGGTTTATGCCTTCTAGAGAAAATGTTTCACTTTGTCTGCTTTTTATTTGAACTTGGATTAATATAAGTACCACACAGATATATTCACTCTTTACATGTGTAATATTTTTAGCTGTACACATATCACAACCTTGGTTCCATCATAAAATGTCCAGAGGTGAAGCTCAGAAACTGATATTTCAGCAAGGACTTGTAGATGGGTAAGTTGGATTGACTCCTTTTTTTATTTAAACATGACCCTACTTATTTCTTGGAACATTTTACTTTTATTTTATGTGTAAAAGTACATGCATTCAGTCTTCTGATTGTACTGTTTTATTTAGATAACAATATTTGAAGATGTTTTGCAATAAAAATTATTTAAGAAATACAAATGGCTCTCAGCCTGCAGTGGTGGATGTACTATAAAATCTTTAAGGCATGTGCCTATGTTAATGTTTTAGCTCCTGGATCAGATCGGGGTTTGAAGCCCAGGTCATACCGTATACAGCCCAATCCAGCTAGTGTGCTACTCAAAATGTGATAGCTTGGACCTATAGAGATGAATCACTACTTTAGCCATTGAAGTTTCTTTGAAGGTGTAATCAGGCTTTTCATTGCCTTCTACTTCTAAGCAAGAGCAGTTCTATATCCTATTTGACTTTCTGCAAGCTTTCTAAATGCCGCTACAGAACAATTTCATTTTTTAGATACCTGTGTAGATCAAACCAAAGACCAATCTCATGGAAAGTAGTGTGGTCAATTTAAAGAAAAGATAGCACATATGTATTTGGCTCTGTGCTGCTTTTATTTCGTTTCACCTTTTTTATTCTGCTTTACTGATTGGACTCCACTCTTTTTACTCTCTTCGCCTTCTTCTTGGTCTCTTATTCTTCCCTCTCATCTGTAGATATTGCACTCTTTCTGACACAGATACGTGTCTGTGATTGATTAGTTAGAATGGTTTTTGATGTGTCTTTAGTCTTCATTTGAAAATGATTTTATTCCAAACCCAAAATGCCTTTTATGGTATAAATCACATTTATTCAATGTATTAATCTTTTAGTATTAGCACTTCTGATACAGCTATTGTTTTTTGTTAAATGTATAAATCCTGGATATATATATATCTATATATATCTATATATATATATAGCAACTGTATTACTGTGGAGGGTTTTAGTCACTTTTTTTACCCACCATAACCTTAATAGTCATATATATATATATATATATATATATATATATATAATCTCCATTCATTTTTATTCACACTGATACACATACACACTCTTTCTTCACTTGCTTTCAGTTACCCTTTGACACCTCTAGCCATAAAACACATCCACACGGGGGAAGGAACAGCACAGATAACATTCCAAGAGACACTGTTTTTAAGTTATCCTTGCTTCATTCATTGTAACATCGCCGGAAGAAGAGATCAGTGTATCTCGAAAGCTCGCACAAATAAAAGCATTTTGTTAGCCACAGAACGGTATCATCTATTTATTTTTTGATTATTGAAGCTCGGCTAACACGGTACTGATACCTCTACATGTATATATATATATATATATATATATATATATATATATATATATATATATATATATTCTCAACTGACAGCGATGATCCCTATGTGAATATTAGATATACAGATTGGCTTGGGCGCTTTAGTTACTAAGGGTTTAATATATGAATAAGTTCTACATTGTTAATATTATGTATTTTTATAATCTATTCTAGGTTAGCTAGTCTTATATTGCTTATGTATATAGTAGCCATTATATAGGCAAGATTATATTATATGGGCAAGATAGTCCTGGGTTAGGTGATAAATGTATGCACAATTTTATGGTGGTAGCCCAATAACTCCAGGTATTGGAGTTTATTAAATAGCATGTAAATAAGTAACTAATTTCCATGCTCATTTTCAAGGTTCCCAATACTCAAACAATAAAATATGCGTTATTTTATATTTTATTCTATAACACATTAATGAATTAACCGGTGCAAATAACAGGGTTTTTATAATGCATATTTTTACTCTTATCTGAGTTTCGTGAATCTGTACCTATATGTGCAAAATGTTTTTGACCCCCAAACACAAGGCAAAATGGATGCTAAGTGCCTTCATACATTGATGCAAAGAGATGCACAGTGACAACTTCTCTCTTTGCCCCACCTTTGCTCCAAAACTTCCTTAGTGCAGCTGTGCCTAACCCCTAGTGTGTATTTCCTTCAATCTTGACCTGAATTCAAAACTGCAGATCATTATGTGTTATCAGTCCGTTCACTCCCCTTGGATAGAGGGGGAAATCCACAATGCAGCATTTGAGAGTATTCAAAATAAACATAATTGTTTTTTTTTCCAGAGTTTTTTTGGTACGGGATAGCCAAAGTACACCAAAAACATTTGTCCTTTCAATGTGTCATGGGCAGAGAATAAAGCATGTTCAGATTGTACCTGTAAGTAAAGTATGTCTTTTTTTGTAAAAAATCAATGTGGTTTATGATGGAAGTTTCAACTTTAGCTGTGGCATCTAACATTGAGACACATTATATCAGACTACAACCGTCGTCATAATCATTAACATGTTTATTTACTCATTTGGTCTATTTTATTAATGAATTACTACATATAAATGGTTTTGCCATGTAAGCTTTAAAACAAAATAAACCATGACACATAGGCTGTCTTAACACTAACCTGTTATGAATAGGATAGCAGCTCTCTCGGTGACAACTCTGAACCTCAGACTACTACAGATTACTTACTCAAGTCATCCGGCTGCAAAACTGGAGGAAAAACCAGTCCAAAAACAAGCACCATATTTATGTATTTACCTAAAGTATAGGAAACAAATTGAACTGGAGCATTTCCTTCGATACATCTAGTGCAATAAAGACATACATACATACATAAAACTCTTTTGCACTGGTTCTGCCCCAGTTTTGCAGGAGACTTGCAAAATAACCTCCTACAGTATAAATGCAACAGCTGTCTTACTCTGTTAGAAAAAGCCAACTAAATGCAAGACTCACGACATTCATGTTTCTGTTAGTCTAAGGACCTGAATGTCTTTGGGCTTCTGGATCCAAAAAACACAATGATGGAAATGTTCTGGTTAGAAATAAGGGGTTTCCACTGTAATAAATGAGAACACTGTTGTTATGAAGAATGTTTAATCTAATGAGACATGCATATCTCCTAGTAAACCCTGAAAGGAATCTTATTTCTGAACTTGACAATGTAATGACTTAGGGGTACACATTGTAGCTGTGTAATATATTATTGTGTGTTCATTTCTAACAGATAGAAGATGACGGAGAGCTGTTCTACACTTTAGATGATGGTCACACAAGATTTACAGATCTTACGCAACTTGTGGAGTTTTACCAGCTGAATAAGGGAAATTTGCCCTATAAACTCAGGCATTACTGTACTCAAATTACTGTTTAATGGAACTTCAGTGGATTTAGCATCAAACTTTGGCACAGATAAAGTAAATCATTTCACTTGTGCAGTGTTTGAGGAATCTCATTACTGAAAGGATTTAATGTGCAATGCAAGAAATCCTCCTTAAGCAATAATGTCCACATACACAGTGCACTATTATGGTACAAAGAAGATATATTAGTTCATTACCAGATAATGGTGTACAAATAGATTTCATTATGTTGTAATCTATATTGTTTGATGCTATAAAATGTAGCTTTGTATTCTGTGTTTCATTGGAAAAGAATTAGTAACAATTTAATACCATTTGACAAGACTCCTTTAAGATCCAACAATCGTACGAACCTGTCAGGGTTCCATGGAACGCTTGGGTTCCTCGGGCATCCCTAAAGGGTTCCCTGTAATTTTAGGGTCCCTTTAAAATTTTACCAAATACTGAAGAATTTACAATGCGTCTGATCTCAGACAGGCTGTTAGAGATGTTTGGGGTTCCTCAAAATTTTACATAGGTTCCTTAACCAATAAAACGTTGAAACCACTGGTTTAATACATTGCAAAACAATATATTGTAAGTATTTTATTTGAAAATAAAAAAATAGAATACAACAAGCACACACATATTTGCAATACTCACAGCTCTGACCTTTTTCAAAGACACACTGAACTGTTAAGGTACTGTATGTTGTGTTTTAGGATAAGATTTGAGATCACCAGGTGTTTTCTGTTAATACACTATGCACGCCAAAGTATTTATACTATTCACAGATATAGATAGATGGCAATTGTATAACAATCTGTAAGAAAATGAATTTACATCAGGACATCAATCAATGGGGTTATAACATTTCCCTTACAAATTTGTGCAATGCAGAAATTAGCTGATCTGCACTTATTGGTTATTCAAACACACACATACCCAGTAAGCTCATATAAGTGGGTTATACAGTTGGTTATTCCGCAGAAGATAATATTCAGCTGTTGGTCTCCACTGACTTTTAATTATCTTCAATATTGTCACTTCTTGGCATCTCCTGGTATTTTTCACTGCTCTTTTATACACGTGACAAAGAATGAACAATTTTGCAAAGAGAGTCTTTAGGAGAGCTTTTTTTCTGAAGGAAATGTCGATCTCTCTTTTCACTAGTCATTTATAGATAGTAGCACAACTGTACTATTAACAACCAGTGCAAGGTCAATAATCATTTATAGACTTTGAGACATGTGCAAGGGCCCTTGCTTAGAATTGTGTTTCCTCTGCAATATTTAAAGTGTCCCTAAAAGCCTTATGCTAAAGGTCGCAGAATAGCTTATTTCAGTAGATATTACAGTGGTTGTTTCCATGAAATAGAGCTGTAGAGCTTAACTAATATCCAGGAATCCTCTTTTTTCCCCACTGTGTGTGTAATTCTCTCTCTGCCTCTCAAGCTTCTTAATTAGTCTTTCTCGTTGTCACTGTGCATGTCCTCTGTGTCTATTTCCTTCTACTTATAGCAAATAACAAAGGAGTCATTGGAGGCTCTGAGTCTCTCAGAATCAAGATGGCACCCATGATTAATTTCTATTGTGCATTCACAGCTTCCTACAAATCAATATAAAATGCTGCTTGCCACTGTTGCAATAAATGTTTTAGCTGCCTTGGTAAAACTAGTAAGACAGAACTTACTCACAATCATTTATATATCTCCTTCATGCTTACTAAAGATTGTACTTATGCAAACCTGAATAACTTGCAGTTAGTAAGGCTTTACCTAAGTCAACAAAATACAATCTATTCTTTCATGAACATTTCTGTTATGCTATCCTGTTTTCCTTCCCATCCATTCTAGGGCTCAAACTGAGGCCCTTATTCTGTAAGGTGTGATAGCGCAGATGGCGTGCTTTCACATGACAAGTCCCATTGACTTTAATAATGCTTTTCATGCAATAGCACGTCATCTGCATTTATCACACCTTACAGAATAAGGGCCCCAGACTGTAAGCCCTCCGGGACGGGGATTTCACTTCCTAATATCCGATTTGATGTATGTTACGTTGGCACTTATTTTATTATAATTTCCTGTACTGTATTGTCTCTTTTGTAAAGCTCTGTGCACACTGTTGCCACTCTATAAATAAAAATATACATGCATACATAAACAGTATGGTTGATTTTCTTTTACATAAAAATAAACTATTTATTATGTATAGTGCAGGATACAATGGTCCTTTCTCTTCCTTCCCTAAGGCAGTTCATTTTCTTCCACTAAATCCACATTAATAACAAAACGCCACTCATCTACTTCAATGTTCAACTCACAGTGGGGCTCAACTCCAGTCTTCAAGCCCCCCAACAGGTCAGGTTTTGAGGATATCCCAGTTTCAGCACAGGTGACTGTATCAGTCCCTGCTTCAGCGCAGCTGGCTCAAACAGAGGCAGCTGTGCTGAAGCTGGGATATCCGGAAAACCTGACCTGTTGGGGGGGGCTTGAGGACTGGAGGTGAGCACCCCCTGGTTTACTGTATTATCTTCTCCCACTCTCTCCTTTCTAACCTCATGTGCTCAACTCAATACTTTACTGCACAACTTATATCTACCACTGTGTTGTACGTTTAGCCTTTTTGACATACTGCTCATATCTAGAACGTGATTACTGTTCACAAATAACCAGATTGTCTTTAGGATTTGAATAATAATTTCAATATCATGCAAAACAATGACCACAACACCATCTCACCAAATAATTTAGTTACTGTACCTTCTTTTTATACACTAAAATCGCCCATACAAAGAAGCAAGTGTAATTTAAAGTGTACATAATTAAGGATGGAAAATAGGTCAAATGAATGTTCATTTTAAAGAACTCCGTGAAGTTATTTGAAGTAAAACACTTTCAGATCAGTATCATTTGTAATGTTAATACATTGACATGTTAAATATTGGCCTCTGGATGTCAGCAGTGCACCATAGAGTGTATTTGTACAATCTTTGTGGCTATTCTCCCAGCATTAAATGTACGGTCTTTGTACACCTTTTAAACAACCATGTTTTTTTTTTTCATTCTATAAATTATTTACTTATTCAGTACCAATTAGTTCTACCAATTGCTAGGTTTGTTATCAAGTTAGGGGTTTAAGAGGAAAACCTGGACTTGAAGAATGATTAAAAATTCATCAGCAGAGCAGATTAAATATGCACATATTCCGCTTGTGAAGCTTGTTCTTAAAACCATTATGTTAACTTTTTTTATTCTAATGATTTCTATAATTAATATAAAGAAGCCTGAAAAGACTTTTGAAAGCATAATGAGACTTTTCAAAAGGGGTGAGATGCAAATAAGGCAGTAAAGTTATTGCAAAGAAACCCTATTTAAATTGAAGTCGACACAGTTGACCACACTCTACTCCTTTACATATTTTATCCTCCTGGACTTTGTGACATTTCTACTTCTCCCGATTGTCTTCCCATGCTCGTTTTTAATCCTCAATACGAGACTATATAATGTGTTCACTCTACTTAATGAAATCATTCTGAGATGGGTTGAAAACTGGTTTCCAAATCCACATGGAAACTTAATTTCCAACCAGGTTGATATGGACCTATAAATGTATTAACAAAACCAATGCGTTCATTTGCAAGCAGTTTTATCAGGGGATTACTATAAATAATTATTCAATTAGTTTCCCCTCTTTGCTTCTCTGTATATCCTTAACTAATTTCCTATTCACAGTTTCCTGCAGGTGCTTCCACTTGTACAGTGCTTTAGTTACATCATATGTTAGTTATGTACATTATATTTTTCAACTACTTTCTTGTTACTACAAATTTGAATGACACAAAAAATAAATATACAAATTAAATAATTATTTTGTCAAAGGGGTAATAAATTGGCACATTACATTTCCCTTTGCTGCCAAAGTGACTGTGTATTCAAAGTAATTTATGTGTCACTCCAGTTAAATTAAAAAAAATAATGAAGATATTTCTCCATTCTGTATTCGTGGCTGTAACTGCATTACTCCATATTTGATGGGACTATCCTTCAGTTATACAGTACACCGTTGCAACCACATTTTTTAGGTTAATAAATAACATCCTACACCTCTCCTTGCACCCTTATCCCTGGGTTGCACTATTGAACAGATTAGTCCCAAATCTAAACCATAAGGAACGCAAGTTACTCACTCAAATATTTTCCACTACTTGCTGTTGTATTGAGGCATCCTGGAGGGGACCTAGACCAGGGATGAAAAAGGCAGGAAACTACATTTGCTAAAAATTAACAGGTTTTCTTAACGATACAGTTAAAAAAAATTCAGAAATGTGGTATAGGATTTCCAGGTGTCGAGTATTGAACAGGACTGTCCTGTATTTGAACACTCTGTCCAGTAAAAAAAATAGAGGTAATACTGGTTTTGTATGTGTTCGGTATTACCTCTCCAGACATAGTGACCTGACTGGCTTGGGGGGCCGCAGGATTTCCCTGAGCAGGGAGAGAGCAGGGCGGCTGCTAGGGGGCTGGGAAGCTTCCTTCATCCTGATTGGCTGTATTACCCAGCAGCAGCCAATCAGGATGAGGTGTCAGGACCCTGGGGGTGGGGCCAAGGAGAGGAGCAAACAGCATGGACAGAGAGAGGTGAGAAGGGTGTGTGTCTGTGTGTGTCTCAATGTGCGTGCCTCGAGCACATTGCACCTTTCACCCTTATGTCCAGTATTTTTGGAAAAGCCACCTGGCAAAACTATGTGTGGGACACATGACTCGTGTGTGTATCATTTTTAAATGTACATTCTGTGTTCTACTCCCCCTCCCCTTTCATTTTTAATTCCTGTACTCAAGTTGCCCTTTCAATTATGAAAATAAAATAAAAAGTAATATATGTGAACATTTGAAATGAGGCAGATTAGCCCACCTAGTAATTTTTTCATGAATGCTTTCACATTTTAGAATCTACAGTATTTAATGTTCAGGTAAATTCTATTTCCTTGTCTCCTTGTTTGGTTGAAACTTTTTCCAGCTAGATGAGACCCAAAAGGTTGAGACAGTTGTCTGTGAGTAGGTTTTACTAACTATGCACTTCTATAACCCAGGCGGTGCTGAAAAGCTGGGTAATACGACAGGCATATGCTTATAGTGGTCCATGTTAAAATGGACATGAAGTAAAATTTCAGCTCATTTGTATGTAATTTCCCAGAATCCCTGGCTGCAGTGGAAGCACTGTATGCTAGTAGATAATGGTGAAAAGCAGGGTTGCAGACCTGTCTGAGACATGTGAATGTGCTCACAAGTGATATTTTTATTTGCTATTTCCTTGTCTTCATAGGATCATATGTGCGTTAGTTTTGATTTTTAACCCAATATTTTATTCAATATTGTAAATAAAAGATTGTTTTAAATGTATTATCAAATCCCCCAAATGATGGTAGAGTGCTCTTACTGGGCTCTTTCTCTTCTTTAGTATATTTCCTTGTCTCCAAAGCTCCCTTGTGCTTTTAAATGCATGTTGTAATGATTTATTGCAATTTTATTAGTCCTCTCCTCCTAGGAGTTTGTTCCATTCATCAACCACCAGTGAAGTAGTACTTTCCGTAAGTTTCTTCAGAGGTGCGCAAACTGGGGGGTGGGATTTTTTTTGGGGGGGTGTGGCGGTTGCAGAGGACCTGCACTCTTCACCAAGGCATTTAAGTTAAATGCCGGGGAACTGCGCGAGGCCACTGCAACCTCAACTTACCAGGATTCAGTAGGCTTCTGGAAGCGGCGTCAAATGACACTGCGGGTCATGTGACGTCACATGACCAGCGGTGTCATTTGATGCCGGGTCACAGGAAAGGGACCTGTTCTAAGTAATTCACCTGCATTTTATTATAATTTGCCCTTAATGTGACCTTAATTGTTGTGATTGCCTATAATCCTAATTGTCCCTATATTTATGGGAAAATGCATGCTAATAAAAGAAATAAATGTAATCCTCCTGATTTTTATGTTGTCCGCATTCTGGATTAGGGGGGGGGGTGTCTCTCACACTCACGGTAATGACAGTGTATAGGTGCATCGAGAAGAATCTTCTCTGCCAGTGCTCAAAGTTAAATAATTTGCTTGTCCTTAGAAATATTTAATAGCTATATAGCATGATCATTATTTCAATTGCACCATTGTTGCAGGATCCAGGTAAATGTATTGAGTAAAACTGTAATAAGGTCAATTATGCTCATTGTTAGGGGTGTGGGTAACACATAGAAAAGGGATGTCAAGGGAATCTAAATAAACCAGGGACCCTGACCACTATCTAAATAATAACTCCAACAGCAACCCCTAGAGCTAGACCATAAAGATAAAGAACAGTGTCAAAGACATGTTACTCACAACCCTTATAAATGCGGTCCTTCTCGTCTGGTATGCTCTCAGCCCGACGTGTATAGTAGTAGAAAATCACCCTGGATAGGGGGAAAGATGGCGGTGCACAGCGTGCCAGCAACTGCCTCATGTGTTCCGGAAGCAGGAAGTAAAACAGAAGCTGGATGGCGATTTTCCAATACAAAAATTTAATGAACAACACTGAAAAGCAAAGACATCATTAAAAAGAAAAAATCATCTTGAGAAGGAACTCTGACGCGTTTCGTGCATCTACTGCACTTTGTCAAAGAGTAACGGTAATGACAGTACCTGTCATTATTCTGCAAACTCCCAGTTCTGGATACATTATCATCCATCTCTGTCCATAAAGGGGACAGCTGAATTATATTGTGGAAATGTAGTTCTAATGCTCATGGGAATTGTTTAAATGAATGAAGTTGCATTATGGCTCATTGATATAACTAGGTATCTTAGTAAAAAAGGAAAAGGTGATACCATAATATCGATGACTAACTTTTTATATTATGGATATTGTCACGGGAGACCAAGACTCTTTCACACGATAAAGCACCAGACAGGACACAGAGATCAAAAAACAGTTGTTTATTTAGTCCAGAGCTAACAGACACAACACAATATCACCAACAGAGCTATTCTCACTCCAAACAGGGAATACAAGGGGAATCATGGCAGTCGAAGGTGCCCGAAATGGCCTACCTGAAGCTTCCACTCCCATTGGGGATTTGGGGATTACTCAGAGTACACTGCTTAGTCCATCTCCACGCTAGCCTCAGCAAAGTATGTGCAGCTAAGATCGGCGGCACGTTTTCTAGATTCCCCGCCTCCATAAGTAGTAATGGAGAAAGGGGCAGCAGCCAATCACAGCAAAGATGCTGTATGTTAGGCCAATCACAGCACAAGGACTCACCTGTGTTGGCCAATCCAGGCTGGGGGTGTGACAGGGATGCTAAGGCAAGGAGGGCTACTATATGGAAAATGCTGCACATCACATAAAAATAATATAAGGATACAACTACCTGTGCTCTTGTTCAGGATTCTCTGTGATGATCCAGCTTACAATGGAAGGTATAAAGAACAGGGCTCACGGAATTTTCAAAACTAATTTATTGCCAACAAAATGACTGACGTTTCGGCCACACCTGGCCTTTCTCAAAGCATTCTTTATGCCATTCTGCTTTGAGAAAGGCCAAGTGTGGCCGAAACGTCAGTCATTTTGTTGGCAATAAATTAGTTGTGAAAATTCCGTGGAGCCCTGTTCTTTATACTTTCCAAGGCAAGGAGGGCGGCATTACAAACCAGCCAATGAGAACAGTGTCTACTTGCCCATGTTCTCAATGCTGACCTGCTATCTCTTGATGAGATTTGTGCCTCTCTGTCTGGTTAAGCAATGGCTCCAAGATAGCAGGCCAGCCCAACCCCACTGTCCTCAACCCCCTCGTGGAACCAGCCGAACCCTGATCTCTGGATGTGTAGGCTGGGTAAGTGTATTACCAGACTAGCATGCCCAGGGCACAAAGAAACACACAGTTACACAAGCACAAATACATTTCACAGAAAATAAAGGTGTACACATATACATTCACATAAATATAGTTGGATTGATGAGCCACATTAGGATGTATATACAGGGCAACCCTATATATTCATCCAGATGATAGGGCAATGACTCGGCTTCACCTTTATTATAAGAGCCTCATTGCCCATATCCTCACAGATATCATATTTGATACTAGTTTTCCTGAACTCTTGTTTTGAAATTATTCATTGTGATAAAAGAAAACACCAATCCAGCTACTTCCTTTAGTAAATTGTTCTGCAAAGAAATGCCTCGTAAGGGTATTCATGAAGCACACTCTACAGATAATATAATTACATACAGTACCGCTAGGAAAACTGGAACTCTCTTGTAAGAAGACAGACCATTTTCAAACCTTAAAGATCTTTTTTCATTCTTGCAGTAGAAGGCACCTCAGGGAAAATTACAATTAGAATGGACGGTGTGTTATTTACTTTGCACTATTAGGCTTGTGCATGCAATCACTTTATAGCAGCAATCATTACAGTTAATACTGCTCAATATAGTTTTCATAAAACCCCATTCTTAATTACTGGATCTTGCAAGCACTATTTGAGCTGAGCTGTTTAGCTGAGGTACTGTTTGGTTAAAATGCAGCTGGATTAAATGAGGGTTTAAAACCAGAAGGTTTTTAAACAAAAAGGATTTAAACAAGGTATTTGGATTAGAAAAGTAATTTGTATTTATCACTTGTTACAAATATATATTCCCTATTGCAGAGCTTGTTCGCAGCATAATGACTGGGAACAGGATTGAGAATGCAACTCAATGCACGAGAGAAAGAAATATATTTTATTAGAGTCCCAACTAACTTATATACCTCCCCAAACACTCCTTTATACAATGGCGCATATTCTATAAGCTCTGAAAGTGCTGATTCGAGCAGTCTGCATGGAAATCCCCATTGAAGTGAATAGGGTTTTCCGGGCAGGTTGGCACCTTAGGCGTTTATACTGTAGAATATGCCCTAATGCGTGTGAAGAAAACTGAAGACACCTGAGATACGTGGGAAATATGCTACTTTGGTTATGAAAAGTTCACAGGTATCTTCCTCTCATCTGACTTACAAGGAAAGGCTAGCCAAATTAGGTTTCTGTACAAGAGAAAAAATGCATCACCTTTCAAGGGAATTTGTTATGCCAAGGGCACAGTGGTCGTATTTTGAGATTGGAGGAAAGGAGATTTGACCAGCAGCAAAGGAAAGGGTTCTTTACAGTAAGGACATTTACAATGTGGAACTTACTACAGATGGAGACTGTGATGGCAGATACAATAGCTATCTTTAAGAAATTATTTTTTAGACTGGAAATGTATTCAGGGGAATACCAGAAAGGTTGAACATGGGAAGGATGTTCATCCAGGGAGAAATCTGATTGCCATTACTGAAGTCAGGAAAGAATTAGTATTTTCCCTTAATGAGACATCATTGGCTTATGTTTCACTAGGTTTTTTTGTTTGCCTTCCACTGGATCAATAAATATAAATACAAATATAGGAGTATCCATGTTGACTAAATTTAACATAGGTTGAACTTAATAGATACAGTTCAACCCCGTTACAACGCGAATCCGCTTATAACGCGATGCAAGCATGGCTCCCAATTTTCGTATTTATGAATACTTTACAACACGATTATTGCGCAGGAAATCTTAGCCTAATTGGTAGAAGCGCAGGACAATCTTAGCCTATGTAGCCCCTCTTCTCGATGCCAATGGCAGATCGGGCCCCCTTCCCTGCATTAGGGTCTGGCTATGTGTATATGTGTGGTGCATACCTGCTGGCAACAGGAGGGCCTGAGTCTCCCGCGATGGTATGGGGGATACAGGATCAGGTTACTGGGGTGAATGCCTCCGTCTCATTTAATGGTGCAGCGCCTCCATCTCTGGTAAGCCCCAGGAACGCGGGTGGAATCCTTCAAAGAGTCCCCCACTCAGGGACGAGAGATTCCAGTCTCGCACAGTCTTTAAAAGCAGCAGCAGCAACTCTTTATTATCACAGCAGCAGGGATAGCAGCAACACCTCCAGTCAGGTACAGATTGTCTTTCTCCTCCAAACTGCTCTCCCTCAGGATGGTATCTTTGTTCCCTGCCACCACCCCAGGCCAAGGGCACCCAGGGTGGGGCTAGCTCTTCCTTCACCCCCTAAACAGGGTGAGAGGAATTGGTCCACCTAGCTACTATAATTCTAGCAGCTCTACTCAGAGGCCGCTAGCTCTCCTTCTCCAACTGTACACCCCATGTACATCTAACTCACTCTCCTGTCAGACTAACTCCTCCTGTCAGACTAACTAACTAAATAGGCAGTGCCCTGCTCTTTATGATTTCAGCAGGCCCCTCCCCTGTGTCTCTGCCTTCCACACAGGGTCAGGTGACCTACCTCCACCACTCAGAGCAGTGCTTGAGGTGGGGGAAACCCATCATAACTTCTGGCAGCCTGCCCTTACCAGGGCTTATACCAGAAGGAGGAAAGACATATAGCCCAATTTCTTACCAGGGCTACACCTAATTGGTAGGAGGGCAGGAAATCTTAGCCTAATTGGTAGGAGCGCAGGAAATCTTAGCCTAATTGGTAGGAGCGCAGGAAATCTTAGCCTAATTGGTAGGAGCGCAGGAATCGTTCTTTTTCTATATGTAAGGCCTATCTTTTTACTTGCAGTAAACTTCTATAGGGAGGAGCGCGGTATTATGTTAAGTTTAACATGATTATTGGTACCGTCAATACTTTATTGTTCAATGCATACAATTGTACATTATTTCTAATGCGATCCGCTTATAGCGCGATGTGATTCTTTGAACCCCAAGCACAGCGTTTTAAGGGGGTTGAGCTGTATGTCTTTTCTCAACTTTGTCTCCAATGCAACTGGTGAAACTTTCCGTATACCTGTTGCTGAGGTGGCGGCCCGAGTCCATAATGACTAAATGATATGCCACACATGGCTTGAGGTCAGACAATGGAAAATAACTACAAAGAGGTGTGATATAACCAAATATATATATATATATATATATATATATATATATATATATATATATATACACAGTATATAATATGGATACTTTGGAACCTCGTGGATCAACAAAGTCAACATAACATTACACATAAACGCTGTGCGGGTGTATGTCAATGTCAGGGAGAATGCAGCCACTGGAGAGGAACCTGACAGGGAGAAGTGTGAGTGTGTGGCTTGCATCACACAGGAGGTTACATACCCAACACAGATAACCTATCTGGGGTTAAGCCACCCCAAATAGAACTGATTGATTTGTATACTAATAAGCAGGTGAGGAGGTGGTATCTCTATGCCAATCTAGTTTACTACTGTATATACCCAGCACAGGTAACGTGTCAGTGTTAACTCAACTGGAACTGACTGGTTGGTACTGTATATGAGTAAAGAGATAGTCAGATAAGATGGTGGTATGTCTTTGCTCCCCTACTGTATATTTTACTATATTATATACTAGCTGATATACCCGGCGTTGCCCTGGATGTAAATGCGTGAAATGATATGATGTAGTTGTTGTTCAAAAATTGTGAGGTGGGGTGGTGTGGGGGGGAGAAGAGGTGGTGTTGTGTGGGGGGGAGAAGAGGTGGGGTGGTGTGGGGGGGAGAAGAGGTGGTGTGGTGTGGGAAAGAGGTGGTGTGGGAAAGAGGTGGGGTGGTGTGGGGAGGGAAAAGAGGTGGGGTGGGGTGGGGGGGGGGGAAAGAGGTGGGGTGGTGTGGGGGGGGGGGGAAGAGGTGGGGTGGTGTGGGGGGGAAGAGGTGGGGTGGTGTGGGGGGAAAAGAGATGGGTTGGTGTGGGGGAAAAGAGGTGGGTTGGTGTGGGGGGAAAAGAGGTGAGATGGGAAGAGAGGGGAGGGGGGGAAAGAGAGGGGAGAGGGGGAAGAGAGGAGGGGGTGGAAAGAGAGGGGAGGGGGGAAGAGAGGATGGGGTGGGAAGAGAGGGGAGGGGGGAGAAAGAGAGGGGAGGGGGGAGAAAGAGAGGGGAGGGGGGGAAGAAAGAGAGGGGAGGGGGGGAAGAAAGAGAGGGGAGGGGGGGAAGAAAGAGAGGGAAGAGGGGGGGAGAAAGAGAGGGGAGGGGGGGAGAAAGAGAGGGGAGGGGGGAGAAAGAGAGGGGAGGGGGGGGAGAAAGAGAGGGGAGGGGGGGAGAAAGAGAGTGGGGAGGGGGGAGAAAGAGAGTGGGGAGGGGGGGAGAAAGAGAGTGGGGAGGGGGGGAGAAAGAGAGGGGAGTGGGGGGAGAAAGAGAGGGGGGAGAAAGAGATGGGAGAGGGGGAGAAAGAGAGGGGGGGAGAAAGAGAGGGGGGGAGAAAGAGAGGGGGGAGAAAGAGAGGGGAGGGGAGGGGGGGGAGAAAGAGAGGGGGGGGAGAAAGAGAGGGGGGGAGAAAGAGAGGGGGGGGGGGGAGAAAGAGGGGGGGGGGAGAAAGAGAGGGGGGGGGAGAAAGATAGGGGGGGGAGAAAGATAGGGGGGAGAAAGAGAGGGGAGGGGGGGGGGAGAAAGAGAGGGGAGGGGGGGGAGAAAGAGAGGGGAGGGGGGGGGAAAGAGAGGGAGGGGGGGATAGAGAGGGAGGGGGGGGATAGAGAGGGAGGGGGGGAAAAGAGAGGGAGGGGGGGAAAAGAGAGGGAGGGGGAAGAGAGAGAGGGGGGGGAAGAGAGGGAGGGGGGGGGAGAGAGGGAGGGGGGGAAAGAGAGGGAGGGGGGAAGAGAGAGAGGGGGGGAAGAGAGGGAGGGGGGGAAAGAGAGGGAGGGGGGGGAAAGAGAGGGAGGGGGGGGGGAAAGAGAGGGAGGGGGGAAGAGTGGGAGGGGGGGAAAGAGTGGGAGGGAGGGGGGGGGGAAGAGAGGGAGGGGGGGAAAGAGAGGGAGGGGGGGGGGAAGAGAGGGAGGGGGGGGGAAAGAGGGAGGGGGGAAGAGTGGGAGGGGGGGAAAGAGTGGGAGGGAGGGGGGGGGGAAGAGAGGGAGGGGGGGGAAAGAGAGGGAGGGGGGGGGAAGAGAGGGAGGGGGGGGGAAAGAGAGGGAGGGGGAAGAGTGGGAGGGGGGGAAAGAGAGGGAGGGGGGGAAGAGTGGGAGGGGGGGGAAGAGAGGGAGGGGGGGGAAAGAGAGGGAGGGGGGGGGGAAGAGAGGGAGGGGGGGGAAAGAGAGGGAGGGGGGGGGGAAGAGAGGGAGGGGGGAAGAGTGGAGGGGGGGGAAGAGTGGGAGGGGGGGAAGAGTGGGAGGGAGGGGGGGGAAGAGAGGGAGGGGGGGGAAAGAGAGGGAGGGGGGGGGAAAGAGAGGGAGGGGGGGGGAAAGAGAGGGAGGGGGGGGGGAAGAGAGGGAGGGGGGGAAGAGTGGGAGGGGGGGGGAAGAGTGGGAGGGGGGGAAGAGTGGGAGGGGGGGGGAAAGAGAGGGAGGGGGGGAAAGAGATGGAGGGGGGGAAAAGAGAGGGAGAGGGGGAAAGAGAGGGAGGGGGGAAAGAGAGTGGGGGGGGGGAAGAGAGGGGGGGGGAAGGAGGGAGGGGGGGAAAGAGAGGGAGGGGTGAAAGAGAGGGAGAGGGGTGAAAAGAGAGGGTGAGAGGGAGGGGGGGGGGAAGAGAGGGGGGGGAAGAGAGGGGGGGGAAAGAGAGGGGGGGGAAAGAGAGGGAGGGGGGAAAGAGAGGGAGGGGGGGGGAAGAGAGGAGGGGGGGGGAAGAGAGGGAGGGGGGGGGAAGAGAGGGAGGGGGGGAGAGTGGGAGGGGGGGGAAGAGTGGGAGGGGGGGAGAGTGGGAGGGGGGGGAAAGAGAGGGAGGGGGGGGAAAGAGATGGAGGGGGGAAAAGAGAGGGAGAGGGGGGAAAAGAGAGGGAGGGGGGGAAAGAGAGTGGGGGGGGGGAAAGAGAGGGGGGGGGGAAAGAGAGGGAGGGGGGGAAAGAGAGGGAGGGGGTGAAAGAGAGGGAGAGGGGTGAAAAGAGAGGGGTGAAAGAGAGGGAGGGGGGGGAGAGAGGGGGGGGAAGAGAGGGGGGGGGGGAAAGAGAGGGGGGGGGAAAGAGAGGGAGGGGGGAAAGAGAGGAGGGGGGTGAAAAGAGAGGGAGAGGGGGGAAAAGAGAGGGAGGGGGGGGGAAAGAGAGGGGGGGGGGGAAAGAGAGGGAGGGGGGGAAAGAGAGGGAGGGGGAGGAAAGAGAGGGAGGGGGGGGGAAAGAGAGGGAGGGGGGGGAAGAGAGGGAGGGGGGGAAAGAGAGGGGGGGAAAGAGAGGGAGGGGGGGGAAAGAGAGGGGGGGGGGAAGAGAGGGGGGGGAAAGAGAGGGGGGGGAAAGAGAGGGAGGGGGGGGGGAAAGAGAGGGAGGGGGGGGAAAGAGAGGGGGGGGGAAAGAGAGGGGGGGGGAGAGGGAGGGGGGGGAGA
The DNA here is from genome assembly GCF_040206685.1 of Ascaphus truei. Classification (NCBI taxonomy): domain Eukaryota; kingdom Metazoa; phylum Chordata; class Amphibia; order Anura; family Ascaphidae; genus Ascaphus; species Ascaphus truei. Next base: position 79,989,646 of record NC_134489.1, read on the forward strand.
GGAGGGGGGGGGAGAGGGGGGGGGAGAGGGAGGGGGGAAAGAGAGGGAGGGGGGGGAGAGAGGGAGGGGGGGAGAGAGGGAGGGGGGGGAAAGAGAGGGAGGGGGAAAGAAAGGGAGGGGGGGAAAGAGAGGGAGGGGGAAAGAGAGGGAGGGGGGGGGGAAAGAGAGGGGGGGAGAGGGAGGGGGGGGAGGGGGGGGAGAGGGGGGGGGAAGAGAGGGAGGGGGGGGAAAGAGAGGGAGGGGGGGAAAGAGAGGGAGGGGGGGAAAGAGAGGGAGGGGGGGAAAGAGAGGGAGGGGGGGGAAAGAGAGGGAGGGGGGGGAAGAGAGGGAGGGGGGGAAAGAGAGGGAGGGGGGGAAGAGAGAGGGAGGGGGGGAAGGAGGGAGGGGGGAAAGAGAGGGAGGGGGGGAAGAGAGGGAGGGGGGAGAGAGGGAGGGGGGGGAAGAGAGGGAGGGGGGGGGAAGAGGGAGGGGGGGAAGAGAGGGAGGGGGGAAAGAAAGGGAGGGGGGGAAAGAAAGGAGGGGGGAAAGAGAGGGGGGGAAAGAGAGGGGGGAAAGAGAGGGAGGGGGGGAAAGAGGAGGGGGGGGAAAGAGAGGGGGGGGAGAGGAGGGGGGGAGAGGAGGGGGGAGGAGGAGGGGGAAAGAGAGGAGGGGGGGAGAGAGGAGGGGGGGAGAGAGGGAGGGGGGGGAGAGAGGGAGGGGGGGGAAAGAGAGGGAGGGGGGAAAGGAGGAGGGGGAAGAGGGAGGGGGAAGAGAGGGAGGGGGGGAAGAGAGGGGGAGAGGGAGGGGGGGAAAGAGAGGGAGGGGGGGAAAGAAGGGGGGGGGAAGAGAGGGAGGGGGAAAGAAGAGAGGGGAAGAGGGGGAAAGAGAGGGAGGGGGGGAAAGAGAGGGGGGGGAAAGAGAGGGAGGGGGGGGAAAGAGAGGGGGGAGAAAGAGAGGGAGGGGGGGAGAAAGAGAGGGAGGGGGGGAAAGAGAGGGGGGGGGGAAAGAGAGGGGGGGAGAAAGAGAGGGGGGGGGAAGAGAGGGGGGGGAAAGAGAGGGGGGGAGAAAGAGAGGGAGGGGAGAAAGAGAGGGGAGAAGAGAGGGGGGGAGAAAGAGAGGGAGGGGGGAGAAAGAGAGGGAGGGGGGGGAAAGAGAGGGAGGGGGGAAAGAGAGGGAGGGGGGAAAGAGGGAGGGGGGGAAAGAGAGGAGGGGGGGAAAGAGAGGGAGGGGGGAGAAAGAGAGGGAGGGGGGAGAGAGAGAGGGGGGAGAAAGAGAGGGAGGGGGGGGAAGAGAGGAGGGGGGAAGAGAGGAGGGGGGGGAAAGAGAGGGAGGGGGGAAAGAGAGGGAGGGGGGGAAAGAGAGGGAGGGGGGGGAAAGAGAGGGAGGGGGAAGAGAGGAGAGGGGGGGGAAGAGAGGGAGGGGGGGGAAAGAGAGGGAGGGGGGGAAGAGAGGGAGGGGGGGAAGAGAGGGAGGGGGGGGAAGAGAGGGGGAGAGGGAGGGGGGGAAAGAGGGAGGGGGGAAGAGGAGGGGGGGAAGAGAGGGAGGGGGGAAAGAGAGGGAGGGGGGGAAAGAGAGGGAGGGGGGGAAAGAGAGGGAGGGGGGGGGAAAGAGAGGAGGGGGGGGAAAGAGAGGGAGGGGGGGAAGAGAGGGGAGGGGGGAGGGGGAAGAGAGGGAGGGGGGGGAAAGAGAGGGAGGGGGGGAAAGAGAGGGGGGGGAAGAGAGGGAGGGGGGAAGAGAGGAGGGGGGGAAAGAGAGGGAGGGGGGAATAGTGGGAGGGGGGGGAAAGAGTGGGGGGAAGAGAGGGGGGGGAAGAGAGGAGGGGGGGGAAAGAGAGGGAGGGGGGGAAAGAGAGGGAGGGGGGAAAGAGAGGGAGGGGGATAGAGAGGGAGGGGGGGAAAGAGAGGGAGGGGGGAAGAGAGGGGGGGGAAAGAGAGGGGGGGGGAAGAGAGGGAGGGGGGAAAGAGGGAGGGGGGAAAGAGAGGGGGGGGGGAAGAGAGGGAGGGGGGGGAAAGAGAGGGAGGGGGGGAAAGAGGGGGGG